>NW_010128212.1:2110-2427 GCF_000699245.1 Pterocles gutturalis
CACCTCTGCTGCTGCCTTCGAACCATCGCTGCCAGCCTGCGCCGGCTCCGCTCACGAGCTTCTAAAGATGCGTTTTCATTTGGAGGGCAAGCGCTAATTAAAATGCAAACCATGTATTTCCTGCTCTGAGAGCTCACGCCAATGTGATTCTAACAAGGGTTGCAAACACAAGAGTCACCCTGATCTGTGCCTCCTGCGGAGGGGCTTGTGAAGGCGTTTACAGTCCCACCTGCGAGATTGAACCAGGCACCTCTCCCCACTCCAGCAGGAGCTCTTTGTCTCACCAGCGTGTCCTGGCTGCGAGGAGTGTTTCCACA
>NW_010128213.1:0-6242 GCF_000699245.1 Pterocles gutturalis
GAGCAAGCGCAGGGAGCTCTGTCTGGTCAGAGCTTTCCAGTTTCAAATTCCTTCACACACTAAATTTCTTTTAAAGTCTTTTATTTTTTATTATGTATATATATACAAGAGTTATGTGTGTATTTTAAAAGCCCAGACAGCTCCACTTAATTTTTTTATATTCCAATATCTTTTCAATAAGACAGTAAATCCAGGTTTTTATTTTAAAATCCTTTCTCATATACATTATTTTTTCAATATATAAAAAATGAGAGATTTTCCTCTATTTCAACACCTCACACCCAATATTTACAGCTTTTAATATTTTTAAATCCCCCACTCGGTGATTTGTTCAAGCGTTTTTGAGCTGTGACCCCCCCTTTTTTTGGGGCTGACCCCCATCCCCCACTCACCTGCTCCTCTGCTGCATCTTCACACCCTCCCCAGTGATACTGGGGAGCCCAAATGACATCCTCACCCCCTCAGACCCTCCCAACCCCCCTTTGGATTCACCCCAAAAACCCACACAAAATGAGGGGAGAGTCCTCAGCCAGCAGCCCGTTACCGTAATAACACCATTTACACCTGGACACACCGCCACCCCCAAAAAGGGGGCTCCACTAGAGAGAGAAAGAGGCGGAAGATTATCCAGTTATTGGATATAATCCATTATTCCAGTTACTGGAAGATTCTAAAATAGGGTCCTTGGGGACCAGAGACAGTGAGACAGAGAAAGGAAAAAGGTAAGTGACAGGGTGGAGAGGGAGGAATGAATGAACAGGGACGGAGGGCTGGCCAGAGAGAGACCAAGAATGGCAACAGAGCACACGGCCAACGGGGCAGAGAGGGAGGAATTCAAAACCCAGGGACAGGGAGCCAGAGAGAGAGTCGGAAACGAAACGGGGAAAAGCAACAGGGCACCAGGCAGAGAGGGAGGAGTTGATGTGTAAGGAGAGTGGAACAGACAGAACGTGAAGTAGAATGGGAAAAATAGCAGCAGGCGCCAGGGCAGAGGGAGGAATTAAAGAACAGGGACTGGGAGCCGGACAGGGAGAGATGGAGAAAGGGAAAACAAACAGCGATGGGCTACAAGGTGGACAGGGAGGAAATAAAAAATAGTGGCAGGGAGTCGGAACGGGAGATGGGGACAGACAGACAACGGACAGAGACCGGGGAATTAAAACAAGGAGAGAGGGAGCCGGAGAGGCCAGCCCCAGGGAAAAATCCAGGCAGGCTGCAGGGGGCAGAGGGAGGAATTAAAAACTAGGGACAGGGAGCCAGAGAGCTGGAGAGTGCAGGGACTAGCAGCAGTGGGTGCAGGAAGAAAAGGGAGGAATTAAAAAACAGGGACAGGGAGCTGGACAGACAGATGGAGAAAGAAAAAAACTGCGGCGGGGTAGCAGGCAGAGAAGGAGAGTTTAAAAACGGGCACGGTGAGACGGAGAGAGAGGGAGGGGAAAGGAAAGAAGCAATGGGCAACGCGGCAGAGAGGGAGGAATGAAGACAGAGGGACAGGGGGCCAGAGGAACCGAGATGGGGAAAGGAAAATGTAGCAACCGGCTAGCGGGCAGAGAGGAAAGACAGAAAAATGGGGACAGGGAGCAAGAGAGAGTGAGATGGAGAAAGGAAAAAACAGGGGTGGGTGAGAGGACAGAGAGGGAGGAATTCAAAATGAGGGGCAGGAAGCAGGATAAAGAGAGATGGAGAAAGAAACAGACTTGTGATGTGCTACAGAGAGAAAAAGGAAGACCTTGAACAACAGGGACAGGGAGCCGGACAGAAAAAATACCAGAAGAGAGAGGGACAGGGAGCAGGACGCTGGGATGCAGAGCTACAAGAGCAACAGAGAGAATGACAGAGAGCATGAGAGAAAACAGGGACAGAGATGGAGAGACAGAGAGGAGGGACAGGTCAGACACCAGAGAACTGGAGAAAGAATGGTAAGGGAACAGCACAGAGGGTCACAGAGGAAAAGAGAGGGATGGCAGAAAAAGAAGATGAGGGAGAAGGACTGAAGAGCAGAGAGAAAAAGGTTCAGAGAACACGCTCCAAGCCAGGAGAGATAAAGAGTTTGAAAAAAGGAAAAAAAAGTCCACAACAAGGACTGTCTTTTTGCCATCACAGTGTTACCACAACACTCATTTAATTTAAAAAAGATGCACACCAACAGCACCACGAGGAAGTCCAAAGTGTTTTCCAAGTTATGCTGAGAGCCCTCCCCAGAGGGGCTCCCTGGCACCGGTGTCACCTGCAGACGTGACAAAGCCTGGAGGGAAAGCAGGGCTGCTGGGCTGCCGGGAGCGCCCGGGCTGTGCGGCTGCACTCGTGCTTCCCCCTTGTTTCAATGCAGCAGAGCAGTGACAGCAGCATCACATACTGGTGGCTGCATCCAGACCGCAGGGTTTCATTCCCTGATGATTTCATTTTTCGAATACAGCAAAATTTACGAGGTCAGTGATGGGTTTTTTTAGGACCACAGCTCGTACTTTTGAAGTGTCAGATGCTTTGGCGTTTTCCATTTTTTTTTCAATTGGCACATCCACCTTCAAGCCAGGCTGGAAGCACGTGCCTCTGGGGCAGGTCTGTGTATCCCTTGCAGATGGTGGCTTCTTTTCATGCTGGTGTGACAGGGCAGGTTGGCTGTGATAGACAGACTCCCTGCAGTCCCTGTTTCTTCTGACACAGCCACTGCTGTGCTCAAGTGAGAGGCTGAGACGATAATCTGCTGTGTCAGAGCAAACGGCCCGAACAGAGACCAACCCCACCACAGGGAGGTGGGAGGTGGAATCCAGTCTGCTTGCAGGCTTCCTAAGCACCTGATGCAACTTCCAGAGAGTCTGGGTGCATCTTGTGATGGCACCCGCCCAGCCCGCAGGAGCGACCCAAGCACCACCACCAGCTGCTCAGAGCTTGTTGCAAGGCTCTTCTCCCATGTTTCGTACCCAAGAGATTAACAGGCTGATGCCAGGAGCCCTGAACTGGGGCTGTGCCTGGAGAGGACACTTTGCTGCCTCCGTCTCTCCCAGTTTGGGGTTGTTCAGGGGGCTGCTGCCATAAGCAAAAGTCTAAACGTGTCTTATCAATGCCTTTCCTCTTGGTGTTGATTTTTATAGTACCACCCCAGAAGATCCATGAGTATTGGGCTACTCTGTGTCCCATCCTCCTGGGTGGACCTGCTCTGGCTGCTCAGTTCTGCAGGGTCTCAACCCTGAGAGGGGTGGAGATGCTGGAGGCAGCCTGAGCTCTCCTCCAGTCTTGCCAGGAGTTGCAGTTTTTCTGCCTGTTTGCCTAGAAGGTGTCTGGAACTGAGCAAAGCTGCTGTCTGCCACATCTGACCCCAAGAAAGGAGAAGGAAAAAGGTGGTTTCCCCTCTCCTTCGGCTGGAATAGTTCAGCTGGATTATATTCTTTCTATTTTTCAATGTACTTTGGGTAAAAGAGGGGGGAAAAAAGGAAACCCCAAGAGTTCTGAGGTCAGACCGCAGGTCTTGGCTCTGAACCTTGCTCTTACGACTCCTTGAGTAGTTGATGCCTTGTAGTCCCATCAGTTTCAAGTGCGACATGGGCTCTGCGAGTGATGCTCTGACCTGGGTCCTCTGGGAACACAGCCCAGGTGACAAAAGTCACTGTGGGCTTTTGGGGGGCTTTGCAGGATTCCCCGGACAGGAGGGACTCTGCTGGGAAGCTGCTGCACCTTGGGGAGAAACGTTTCAGGGGGATCCTGACGCCGCAGTGAAGCACGGTCTCTTGGGGAGGATGGGAGCTGGGGCAAGGGCAGGTTGGAAGCTTTGAAGAAGTGAAGCTGCTGCAGCTATCAGTGCTGGAAGGAGTTTCCATGACTTCTGAAGCAGACTTAAGTGATGAAAGTCATCAGCAACCCAGTAATTTTCCTTCAGCTTGCCCCACTGCGGAGGACGTTGGTTGCCGCTGTAACCGAATTTAGCAGCTGGAGTTTCCTAAGCGAGTTCTTTAAGGTCTTTTGAAAGAAACTGCCGTTGCACGTATCAGTTCATCACGGGGTGAACTGAAGAACAGAACCCTTAGGAAGAAGCGCAGCGGCTCTATTTTGGGGTCCGCACATTGCCAGGGGCCGTGTCTGCAGGCTCCTGGGGCTCCCCTCCGCAGCTCTGCCCTTGGGACAGAAGGTGCAGGCTTTCTCTCTGCTCCCCAGGTGTGTGCTGGGCTGTTTCCTGGCAAATTTTGCTGGGATAGACACAGGCTCCCGTTGTTTAGCAGAGTCACCCCAATCCTGCTGGTTCCCCAGCACCACGCTTTACAGCAAAGCTGAGCCAAGTCTTCCTGAGAAAGGTTTTAGCCCTTCAGGCTTTAGTAGCTAAATGCAAAAGGCTACGGGAAATGAAAAACTAAGGTAAAAAGCAAATATAATCGAGATGTTCTGCTTTGCAGCCTCAGCTTTGACGTGCTGTGCTGTGTCCCAGGTGTCGATGGCACGGCCCTGCTCTGAGCTGCTGGCGTCGATGTCTCCGTGTTTCCTCGCTGCAGAGGAGCAGCGCCCGGGCTCCCCCCCTAGGCGGTGGGCACAAGGCTTTGGCACCGGTGTCGATGCCCAGCAGCAGGCTCGCCCAGGCACACGGCCCTTCCCATACACAGTGATCTGGGAGCAGGTCCACAGTCTGCAGGGAACGTCAACATTCCAGAGACAAAGCATCTCACAACCTCCTGCTTTCGTGGTTTCTGAAGCGGTTTTGAGAGCAATTAAGTAAGTTCCTCATTGTGAAATGCAATTCTCAGCACAGATAAGCGCTAACTATCTCAGTAGCCTTTGAAAAATCCTCATTCTTTCCTAAGCAGTGAGCTGCATGATGCAGCAGAGGAAGCACACAGATAATATCTTCGAAGATCTGCTGGCTCTGCCCTTTGCACAAGAGCAGCCGGGGTGCTGGCAGCTCCGGCAGTTCCTCTGCTGCTGTCTCCAACGTGCTGAGTCTCTGGTCCCCCCTGCCCACAGCAGGGCTGCCTCCAGGACTAGGGGAGGGTGCCCGGGGTCGTGAGCGAGTGAGCGCTGTCTCCAGGGATGGGGATCCCGTGCCGTCTCTGGGCCCTGTCCCAGCCCCGCACAGCTCCAGGGGTGTTGTTAGCGTGTGTCTCAATGGATTGTCTGTGCAGCAGCACCTGCCCACTGCCTCTCATCCTTCCACGGGGCACCTCTGCAAAGACCCCAGCTCTGTGTACTCTGTTACCTTCCTGTGAGACAGCTGAAGCCTCGAATGAGGCTCCCCTGAGCCTTCTCCCCTCCAAGATGACCAAACCCAGCCTTCTCATCTCTTCTCAGGTGTCCTGTGCTCACAGGGGCTTCACTCCGCTCTGTCAAAACAGAGAACAGCCACACATGTGCTCCTGTGGCTCACTGCAAGGCTGGCAATTTGCTTTGCAGATGTTCTTGGAAGCACTGAAGGACCCGTACAGTGCATCAGAGGGTGCAGCTCCACGGGTGAGGAGCCCAGCTTGGGGTCGGGGACACCTGCAGAGTCGCTGCTAGAGGCACCGTGCAACCGCTGCAGGTCCTGCAAAGCCCCACGCAGGGAAGAGTTCAGCCAATTGAACCTACCCAGGGGGAACATGGGCAGGGAATTGGGTGATCTCTGTCTGTGCTACTGAACCAAGGTGTTTCTGTTCCAGAAGGAAAAATATGATTGCAATGAGCAATGAGTTAGGGGTGAGCTGAGGAGCCCCACAAGTGAGCAGCTCCTTTGCTTCTCAGTGCACCAGCTTGTTCAAGCACACCGTTCCCCTGATCCAGCAGAATCCCGCTGCCCAGCTGCGTCGGCACGGCTGTACCACAGCGAGGATTTGTCCAGCAGCTGGATTTGCACCCACACAGGGAGGGGGGCTTTGGCCAGGGGAAGAGGGGGGGCTTTACCAGATGAGCTCATGGTACAGCAGCAGTTTGGACAAGGGCAAGCCCCCCTGCCTGTGCTGCCCCGTGCTCAAGATCAGCGTGCTGGAGGCTGGCGGATCCTGCCCAGCCCATCATCCCGGCGCCTGGTCCTGCTGCTCTGTCTGTGCAGGAAGGTGCACAAGGGGCGGCATCCGTGGACCCTTCCAGACCACAGCAGGGGCAGGGTGGGTTAGGGAGGTGAGATGGGGAGTGGGGAGCAGAGCAGACACCCTTTAGCGCTGGTGCCTCCACAGGGGGATATGAAGACATCTTTTTTGACCTTTAAGAGCAGCGAAGGGTGAAGAGCACCATGGGGGAAGGAACCCTGTCCCTGTAAGACATCCCCAGAAGGAGTCAAGGCTCTC
>NW_010128213.1:6336-8320 GCF_000699245.1 Pterocles gutturalis
TGCATGGGCGCCGACCTCCAAGGGAGCAGGGGTGGGAGGTGGGTGCTGCACAGCCCTGCCCACGTGCGCCCGTGGGGGGAGCTCCCATGGGTCAGCCCCGCTGGGACGCCTGCCGCAGATAACGCCCTGCCACAGATAAAAGCTCTGGTGCAGAGGGGACCGTGGTGAGGACAGCAGATCGCAGGTGAGAGCCTGGCCCATTGCACACTGGCTTTTGCTTTTGTGGAGTGCTGGTTTCCTTACCGTGGGTGGGGGGCCAGGGCTGTGCTTGGAGCATCCAGCTGAGGTCTGCGCCTCCCGCTGCTGATGCGGTGGCTTCCCCCAGCTTGCTCCAGTGCTGGCAGAGCTGCTCTCTGCCCAGCACCAAGCACCTCTGGAGCACAGCAAGGATGTGGCTGGATCACATCGCTGCTGCTGCCAGGGCTCCTCCACAGGGAATGAGTTTAGCTCAGTGCATCGGGGTGAGCCCCAAGCTACCTTTGCTGGTGGCTCTACTGTGGGTGCTTGGCAATGCGCAGTGGGCACAGCCTACAGCCCTGGGCTCATTCTGATAAAGCTGATTGCTTTGGAGCAGTCTTGGGAGGGGAGTGGGTCAGCTTTGAGCAAAAACATCCCAAAAGTCTATGTGGAGAAGACGTCCCATGTTGCCCTGGCTGATCCCTCTGCCTCTCCAGCTCTTCTAACCCCATGCACAAACTCTCCCTGCATGCTCAAGGTCACTGCCTGGGCTCCCCAGTGAGCTGCTGCCGCAGTGCTGGCGGTGTCCCCTGTCCCTGCTGCCAGTCGGTTGTCCCCACAGCCCCACGGCAGAGTGTGAGGTCCCCGGGACAGGAGGCAGCTCCCTCTCCCCGTGGCTGCACAGACCTTGCAGGCAGCACCCTTGCTCTTGGGGGGTGTCTTGCTGGGGAGGGGACACCTTATGATCTCCCTTAGCATGTGCCATCAGCAGAGTGGGCACCGACCTTTCCAATGCATGGTGAGATCCACAGCTTCTTGTTTTCTTCACTTCTTGCATTTCTTTGCAGGGATGAAGGCAGAAATCTTCCTGGGGTTGTTGGTGTTCCTCAGCCTGCTCCAGGCATCCGTATCCTCTTCCTATGGTATTGTATTTTCTCAGGTTTTGCAGATCAGGGGCTTTTATGTTTTGAGTAGAAAAGACAAAGTAAAGTCTAGGAGAACCTGAATTATTTTCCTGTAAGCGGTAAAGTCCTGAAGAGGTGTCAGAAGGAGCATGGTCAGTTTGTATCTACTCTGATGGCAGTCCTGGCTGTTTCACATTTTTAGTGGTTAACTTCCTATATGATTTTTTAAAATCGCGTTAAATGAGACGTCAGTTCTCAGAACCACTCCATCCCCGCGGTACAACCGTCTCCATCCCCGCGGTACAACCGCCTCCATCCCCGCGGTACAACCGTCTCCATCCCCGCACACTGGGGAGCCGCCAGCAGCAGCCTCTCCCCCCCGCACGGGGGGGCCCCGCCAGCACCAGCCTCTCCCGGGAGCATGTGGCTCAGCCCCGAGGCTGCTGTGCCGGCAGCTCCCTCACTGCATTCATGTTATTTTTTGATGGAGGCTGAAAATTGAACTCCCCTCTTTTTTGGGGAGCTGGTTCCTGTGCTCAGAGCGAGGAATGAATTATTGTCTCTTTTTGACGTGAAGCTGCTTCAGCTGCTGCCGTGTTTGGAGCTCCCGGGGCTGTGGAGTTTGGGGATGGGGCAGTCCTGGGGTGTCTTCCAGCACTGAATCACTGCTCCAAAACATAGAAAGCGCTCTGCCTGTTAATTTATGATACCAAATCCTTATGGAAAGCACATGCCTGACCTTTCATTTGTCTCAGACTGTGGTCCAGGCAATAACTTTTCTCACCAAGGTTGTCAAAGGGGTGAACTCTGGGTTGATCAGGGAAGATATTCTAAAGCCTTTGGGGAGAATTTGGAGATATTTATACCCTTCATGCTGACTTCTGAAGTTTCTTCTTCCCTAG
>NW_010128213.1:8345-20544 GCF_000699245.1 Pterocles gutturalis
CAGAGGCTCCCACCAGAGGCTGTCCCCTCCTGTTCCGTGACTCACAGCGGCAGATGCTGGGGACACAGTTCATTTTTGGGAGCTCCTCCAAGCCGGAGGGGAAGCAGAGAGGGTGACAGTTGACTGCAGATCAGACTGGGGAAAGCAGTGGGGAAATGGGGCCATGTATCCTTCTGCCTCAAGGTGTAAGGGGATATATATGAGCTTTGGCCAGCTGGTGTCATGGGGAAGGACCCAAACTCACCATAGGGATACTGGCAATGTGGGTATAACCAACCTGGGATAAAAAGTGGGGGAGGAAAGACAGTGATGAGAAAAAACCAGCAGATGAGAGCTCTTAATGCTGGGCTCTTAGCGCTTGTCATGGCAGCCAGCGGCATCTGTGCAGGATCTCCGGAGGCAACTATGACCAGAGGCACAGAAATAAGATGAATCTCCTGTGAAATGGCAGGAGGGATGATGCCAACACCTCTCACGGTGGCTATTTGAAGCCTCCAGTGATGAGAGCGAGCAGCAGCAATCACTTCCAGCACTGCTGGAGTGCATGAAGAGAACCCCGCTGCAGCTCGGGGATGCTCCCGGCTGGGAGACAGCACTCACCTCTGCTCTTTCCTTTCCCTTGCCAAGATCTGCCCGAGGAGCTGTCGGACGCGTCCCTCCTGAGCAGCGTGGACGAGGCCAAGCGGCTGGTGGATGCAGCCTACAAGCGCACACGCGACCGGTGAGAGCCGAGGCTGGGCTGGGGGCACACACCTGCACCGTCACCGGCTTTTCCTCCTCGCTTCGGCAGAGCGGGCAAGGGTGCGAGGTCCTCCGGGAGCACGGTGGGCTGTCATCCAACATGTTCCCTGCCTTCACCCTGCTTTTTCACCACATCTCCAGTCTGCTGGGTCACGAGGAGCTGTAGCTCTGTCCTTGCATGCCGTTCCTCCCAGCTCAGTGTCACTTGGCTCTCCTTCATCCCCCGGGGATTCTCCAAGGAGGAGCAGAGCCAGCACAGGCTCCTGCTGGTTTCTAGTGGTTCCCTGCTGGGAGGGAGCAAACTGCTGTAGGATGCAGCAAGGACATTGTGTGGGACCTGGCAGGAAAGCCCAGCTTTTGCCACCATGGGTTGGGAGCGTGTGGCTTCCTACGAGCCCACACACATCCTCCTTCAATAGCTGTCCTCCGAAACCCCTCGCTGGCTTAGGGACCCCTCCATCTGAGAGGAGGCTCCAGCAGCAATAAGGGCAGGTGAACTGGAGATGTTGGGGACCTCTGGATGGAGACTGGCACCCACAGACATCGATGAGCTGGGTAACAGTGGGTGAGGTTTGGTAGCCTCAAGGATGTGAAGACCTAAGATTTGTCTTCTGGCCGGTGGAGCTGGGCAATCTGATTCCCTTCCCACAGCTCACTCTGCTCCCCTGCTGAGAGTGGTGGGAGCAGCCCCAGACTCTTCCAGTTGCTGTGCAGGGAGGTAGATGACTCTGACCTTCTTCACAGTTCAGACCAGTAACACACCAGCAGAGCTGGCGTGCCAAATGCTCAGGTGTGTCACCTGCAGGACTCTTGGCTTTGACCCATTTCAGTCCTGCACATTTTGTTCTATTCTCCCTTGCAGCATAAAGGAGCACCTGCAGGACGATGCCTTGACCCCTGTCGAGCTTCTAGGATATTTCAAACAGCCAGTGGCGGGGACTCGGGCTGCGGTGCGGGCTGCAGACTACATGGAAACTGCCCTGACCCTCCTCAAGGAGAAGCTGCGATGGGCTGTGAGGGGGGACTTCAATGTCACAGGTAAGGATCTCACCTGCTGGGAGGAAGGCAGAGGAGGAAGACATGGGGTTTGGTCACTGGGATTGGTGGGGCTTGGGAGGAGGGAATGACAGGGGTTATGATGACTCCAGTCCCCCCTGCCCTACTACAGTGGGGCAAAGCTGAGTTATTTTTGTGTGCTCTCTTTCCATCTTTAAAAAAATATTTGGGGCTTTATCAGTTAGTGAAAGTGCTTTGTGCATTTCCCTGGTTCTTTCTGCAATATAGTGATTAATGTACCAATGGGTCAAAGCTGGGGAGACTTTGCTAGATAATATCCTTTTGCTCAAGTAGGGAATGAGCAAACACAGAGGACGTGACCCGCAATAGCTCAACCCCAAGGTAGGCAGTTTTTCTGCCAGACTTCAGCTGGCAGTAGTCAAAGTCCCTGCCCGATTGTTCTGCGTGGGGAACAGGATGCTGTGAGAAAGGCACAGAGAGAGGATGGGATGAGAGCGATGTGAACGGACGATTCAGCACATGTCTTGAAGGAGGCGGCAGTCCTGGCCTCCGCAGGACCGTCTGCCGGGAGCAGAAGGCAAACTAGAGGCAGTGACAGAAACAGTTCTGGGAGGCACAGGGAGGGCTCCTGCCATGTAAAGATGAACTCCTGGGGATCCCCAGCATTCCAGCAAAGCACTGGCTGGCCAAGACACACGTCGTGGGGTGATCCAGCATCGCTCCAGCACCGGGTGAGCAGGAGGAGGGAGCTGGGCTGAGTGTGCTGGGCTCCAGCCTCTCCATCCAGGAGCGATGCTCCAGCGCTGCTCCAGAGACCTGGAGCTCCTGGCTGCCACCTCTCATCCACCTGCCCAGGAGCATGCAGTGGATTCTTGAGCCATGCTGTGACCCAAACTGTTGGTGGCAGCAGTGCCTAGGAAACCTCCAAGGGACTCAGGATGTGGCGTGCCAGCAGCAATAGCCAAGAAGGATTTGCTGGTTGAACTGGGCCACTTATCTCTCGCGCATGGGGAAATCTGCATGGTGGAAATGGAAAGCCAGCGTCCCCTTGTGCCACCCAGCCGCTTGATGGTTTCCTCTCCAGGCAGCGCTGAACAGTGGTGATGCACGCTGGTGGCTGCTTCACAGGGGGAAAAATCTTGTAGCACACCACAAGGATGTCTGTAGCTGTCAGCAATTTGTGGTGAAGGTAAAAAGGGAGGGGAGAGGAAGGAAAATGCATTGCTAATAGTAGAAAATCATTCTGCTGCTGCACAGCCCTACCATGTAATTAGAAGTAAGATTTGACCACAACTTTTTGGGGTTTAATGCTTTCCAAACCAGAAAAAGCAATCTGCTCTAGAGAGCATCCTCAGCACATCTTTGAGCAGGAAGACTTTAAAGCATAGCCTTGTGTGCTCTTCCAGATGATACTGTGATAGGAAACCATTTCATGCGTACAAGAAGGAAAACTTTTCCTGAGCCCAGGAGGCACCACAGACCCAGCAGGGCCAGTGTGTTCCTGCGTATTTATTCTCTGTTGTTACCTGGCAGACTTGCTGACACTGGCTCAGCTGGAGATGATTTTCAAGGCAAGCGGATGTGACCAGCAGGATAAGAAAATAAATTGTGTCGCTTCTCACCGCTACCGAACGATCACTGGCGAGTGCAACAACAGGTGAGGGGGCTGTGTCACCAGGAGGATGGATGGGTGGGTCCCCCATCGGTAGAACGAGACCCACGGCCCCAAGGATGATCCATGTAGGAAGCCTTCTTTAGGGTTTTACACCCCACAGTGTTGTTTCCTAGATGTGGGGGGATTTTAATTACAGTCTTGCTTCGAGGGTTCTTGGTGTTGTACATGAACCAGCTCTTTGGCCAAAGTGTCAATAGCTCTGTGCTGGGGACTGACCCTCCAGCATGGGCTCTGTCATCGGGCTGCACCTCTCTGCCTTCTCCTGGGATTTGTCCGGTTCTGCCCCTTTGCAGGATCTCAAAGGGCTTCCTGACCCAAACTCACACAGGGGCATCATCTCTCCATCCCCATGCCCCACCTTGTGCCTTGGAGGGAATCTGGGCACACGGGCTGGGAGAGAGCACCTTCTGCATGTCCCATGGCTGGAAAAAGTGGAGGGGCACGACTGTAATATGGGGTAGGAAAACTATTTATAGGTTTATTTCTAGGTATATTTATTTATTTATGGGTTACAAAAACTATGTATGATGTGAAATTGCACAATCCAAATTAACTCACATCTGTCTTTGGCTAGAGGCAAAACACCAGAGCAGAAAAATGATGCTCCACTGTCAGACAAGAGCTTTCTCTGAAGGAGATGAGGCACCTTCTGAACACATAGAAAAGCACCACTTTTCTGACAAAGTGAATGAGGACACAGATCAGTTTGTTCTTGTTCAGGCTTCTGGAAAAATGGCTTATTTAACTCTTCTTACCTGTAAAATGAAAAAAATCGACTCATAAGTCCTTACGTTAGTACCAAAACATCTCTCACCCTGGCTTCCTTCAGCAGATTCTCTATAAGAACACCCAACCCAGGTGTATCCAGACCTTTCCTAGTGTAATGAAAGGGAAGCTGTGCTGAACAGCAGAGAGTTTTAAAAGAGACATTCCCCATCCCTTCCCTATTTCCAAGATCCTGGCGGGCAGAGCATCTTCTGGGGGTACCTTAGGCACAGGAAGGAATTCAGACAGGTCTGCCTGCCTCCGGGATGCTTTAGCCTCCAGGTATCTCTGCAAGAAGCAGGGAGAGAGCTACCTGCCTGCTTCCATTTTCAGAAAGTGGAGCTGAAGCAGACCCTGAAGCCCTGGACAAGGTGGGCTCTGCTGTGCCCTGTGTCCTTCCAATGCTTGTCCCTAAGCAGTGTCACACTCACAGTGGAACAGGGAACACACCTCATACATGCACTCGAAAATTAAATATGTTACTAGTCTAATTAAGGCTTTAACGGTCTAATCAAGCTATAATAACCACTTAGTCCAATTACAGCATCGCGATGCTCACAATCCAAATCACCCCATTTCTATTAAAGATGACTGGCAAGACCGTAAAGTGAGCAGGCGTAAGTCCCTGCCCCTTTTCTCTGCTGTTAAGCTCTTCCCTTTGTTTTCCACCCATGGTCTGAGGTCGAGGGCCCTTCTTCAGGCTGGATGACACAAGGAGTCGCCAGCAACCTGTCTTCTTGCCTGGGAGAAGCTGAAGCTCGGTGTGTATTGTAATTGCTGTTGCTGTTATTGTTAAACCTTATTGCTAGCACTTGGGTCACCCAGCCCACAGGGCTGGAGGGCTGCAGCAGCTCCCTGGATGTTGTACGTCGCTGTGATCCCATACCAAGGTTCCCATCTCTCTCCATGTCCGTGAGCTCTCGGCCCTGCCAGGATCCTAACGCCACTAATAGTTTGCTGTTCTTCCGCTCGCTCTGGCAGGAGAAACCCGTCGCTGGGAGCTTCCAACAGAGCCCTGGTCAGGTGGCTGCCAGCAGAATATGAGGATGGCGTGTCAGTGCCCCATGGCTGGACGGAAGGAAAGCGTTTCTCTGGGTTCCCCTTCCCACTGGTAATGTTTGTAACAGTCACCTGAAAGTGCAGCATCAGGGCTTAGGGGTTGCCAGCGCTTGGATAGATCACAGGCGTCCAAGTGCATGTCCACCAGCTGCATGGTGGTGATCAGGAGGAGGAAGTGAAATTCACCAGCTTCAGCTTGATCATATGAGACTCTCCATGGTGACCTAACAGAAACACTTTCTAACTCCCAAGCTTTCAGGAAAAACAAAGGAAAATTAATCTGATTGCTGCAGAAGCACGGGATGAAGAAAGAATATCGCAATGTGTTCTTTTAAATTGAGTGCACTTAAGCCAAAATAATTTACTCACCTTTTTTTTTTTTTATTTGGCTTGTGGAAGCTGGTTGCCTCCTGAAAAGCAATATACCAGAGGATAAAATGAACAAGTGAATCTCCAGAATAAAAAAATATCCAGCTAGAAATTCTGTGTGTGGGTCCATGGGTGGGATCTGTGGGGATGCATGTGGCTCTGGTGGTGCCTGGGTGGGAGCAGGGACACTGTGGTGTGGCTTCTGCTCACCTGGGCTTGGTGCAACAGCAGCACCAATGAGGAGCCCTGTGATTTTCTGGGTTGTGTGCCTTATGCTTGTGCTTTATTTATGCTTCCTAACTCTGCTCTACAGCACAGTGTCAGGGCGTGAGCAGAGTTTTGACCACTTTTTCTGGAGTAATACGTGAAGGAAGAACTGGTGGGAGGAATTGTGAGGGATGGAGAAGGGATGAGAAGAGAAGAGGGATTTGGGGGAGTGTCCTGCTGGAAGGGATTTACTGAGAAAACCTTCAGAAATTCCCAAAGACTTTTTTTTTTTTCACTTTTCTATTTCAAAGAGTTCTTTTAAAATCTTTTGCCTCCCTGTCCCAGGCTATTCAGAATGGCTCTTGCTCAGCTGCTTCTGTATGTCCATCAAGGGATGATGCTCTTGGCTTAGACCCTCAGAAACCTGGCTAAAGCCAGAACAGCACGATGCTCAGCAAAGGGAGCACTCAGTAATGCCTTCCAGCTCAGACAGAGATTTGGGTTATTTCTGTGAAGTATAAGGAATTCAAGCTTTGTGAATTTTTGCTGATGACCCAGTGAACTGATGCACCCATTTGCACAAGTGGTTTCCTGACGCAGGTGTTCTGCCTCCATCCCCTGCAGGTTCGAAAAGTGTCAAACGAGATTGTCCGCTTCCCTCCTGGGGACCTGAGGCTGGACCAGCAGAGATCACTCATGTTCATGCAGTGGGGCCAGTTTATTGACCACGACCTGGATTTCAGTCCCGACACTCCAACCAGAGTCACCTTCAGTGGCCAGGTGGACTGTGACACCAGCTGTGCCAAGCAGCCCCCTTGCTTTCCCATAAAGGTACAGCCAGCCACCTTCTTGCAGGGAAGAGGGGGAGAGGGATGCTCCAACCAGGAGGTGTTGGTGGCCCTTCCAGTCCTTGGCCACGGAGAGCAGGGCAGCCCAAGGGAGTCAGACCACTCTCTGTAAGCTGGCAGAGCTGGGTCCCCAGGGCTGTCCCCTGATGTCAGGCACAGTCATAACCTGTCTTTTGCCTGTTTCCAGCCATTTACCCATCTCCCTCAATTATATGGCTTTGCTTTGGAGGTATGGTGCAAAGGCAACATGTCGATGCCTGGATTACAGTCAGTGTGTCAGAGACAGGAGCTGATGGGTGTCAATACCCAGCAAATCCATGCCCTTTTGATGGTTAAATGCTCAGTGGTGCATGGGGCAAGGAAGTGATGAGTAGTAGTGTAGTGGCTAAGGCATTAGCATGATGGTCACATTGCAGCCTCCGCTCCAGTAAATGCTTGAGGATGCACATGTCCACCCCGCAGCCCTGCTCTCCTGCCTTGGAAGATGTACCGCAGCTCTGGCTCTCCCACGTACCCACATGTCCTTTCAAGGAAAACTGTGAAGGGATGGAGCATCACTGAGTATTTGCCCAACACACATTTGAGAATGCAAGCAGGGTTGCAAGTTCTGGGTGACAACGGTCCACAATGCAGATACGGACACCAGACTCCAACACGAGATATGAACATCAGAGCTTTTAAGATTCAATCCGATATGTGTATATTTGGGGGAAAAAGTTTAGGTATCTGTAGGACTTATTAAAATTTAGGTGTCTCCTGGCTTTCATGCATATTTGGGACTTGGGCAGGACAATCTGACCCTTCATATCTGGGATTTCTGACTGGTCTCCACGATATCTAGCATGTCTTTGAAGTGGCTCCTGCCTGGCTTTTCTTCGGGCTGTAGTAACACAGCAGAGTTTCTGCACCCCTGAAGTGGTGCTGAATTATTCTTTTATCTGCCTGCAGATCCCCCCCAATGACCCACGAATTAAAAACACAAGAGACTGCCTTCCTTTCTTCCGCTCGGCTCCTGCTTGTACCAGCGGCAGAGCGATTCGAGACCAGATCAACGCGCTCACCTCCTTTCTGGATGGCAGCGTGGTGTATGGCAGTGAGGTGCCCTTGGCCAACAAACTGAGGGATCGGACCAACCAGCTGGGCTTGCTGGCTGTTAACCAGAATTTCACTGACAGAGGGAAGGAATATATGCCCTTTGACCGCATGCAGAAGGACCCTTGCCTTATAGTCAGCAGGGGAGCTAAAATCCCTTGCTTTCTTGCAGGTAAGAAGTCCAGAGCAAACAATTCCACCAGCTCTGGTTCATTTCTTTAAGTGTTTGGTTTTCTTATTTAAGTAGAAAATGGAGCATAGCACAACATCATGGCAGACTGAGACAGGCTGTGCTAGGTAGGAGAAAGGTCTTCACCACCTCCAAGTCTTCCTTGTGGCTAAGCTGTCCCGTCTGTGCGCACAGCCCCCGTGTAGGGTCCAGCGAGCACATCGGGCTGCTGGAGGTGACCTGGGGACCAGGGCCACGATAGAGCTGAGCAAACGCAGCAGTAGCAGACTGGCCTGAAGGCAGTGGCTTGTCCAAACTTGTCCTGTGGTGGCTGTCTGTCTTCCACCAGGATGGGTACCGGTGTGTTGGTGCTGGGCTGGGTCACGCTCATGAAACATTTCCCTGTGCTGCTGCACATCGGTGCATCTGCTGCACTGCGAGAGGAGCTCAGATCCCAGCCGGTCCGAGAATGAGACTAACTGCAGACCAAGGTGACTTTGTAAGATGTGTCCCCACCACTGAGCATGGGGGAGTGCACGGGCAGCACGCTGGCCAGGACATCAGCACGAGCCTTTATCCCACGGAGACAGCCTCCTGCTCCATTTACCCATTGGCACACTTTTGGTATCCTCTTGACCACTCCTTCAACCCAAACTAACTCCTTTTGTCCTGCTCACAGCCTCCCAAAGCCGTGCCTCCCCTCCAGCCAAAACACTGCCCAGCCACCATGGCCCTTCCCATGGGTCTCCTGTCCCCAGCGCATGGGGCCAAAATAACTGACCTCCTCCTGGTCTTGCTCCCCTCTCCCTGGCCCCTGCCAGTGAGGACCAGGATGTTGCCACAAGCCCACAGGACCCCAGAGAGGGATGTTTCTGATACACCTTGTGAATTAACCTCTTACTCCCTCTTTTTTATTTTTGGCCAGCAGGACCTGGCTGACTCCTGCTGGCTCTGGCCATGCTGGGCTGCTCTTGGCACTGCTGGGGAAAGCTTGAGGGCACAACAGATCTCATCTGCTGTGGAGCTGATTTCTGTTCCCTTGGCCCAAGCTCCTCTGGACAACATCCCCACGGTCCTTGGACCTGGTGGTGGGACGGGTGGGAGAGCTCTGCTTGGTGTCATCCTCCAGCACCTTCCTTTCAAGCTCTTGGTGTTTGGTGTTTCCTTCAGCCTCTCACACCTCTCCATCTGTCCCACCCGCTGTTCCATGTCGTCAGCTGCTTCCCCAGTTCTGTGCAGGTCTCTCCTTGCTGAGGAGCACTTGGGACCTCTGGCCAAAGGTGGGTGCCCAGCGAGGAGTGGGACGAGCAGGCGTCGGGTGCTTCCCAACCTGGGCTCCAGCCCCCAGGACTCTGCAGCCGGGGGGGGTGGGAGCAGTCGCTGTTCCGCAGCTGGGGACACAGCCATCAATGCATTTACAGTGAACAGTTCAGGCTGGCTCGGAAGCTCCTTTGAAAATTCAGTGTCTTATTTGTGACTTTTCTGGTTCCGGAGAACTGGGGAAATGTTACATGTGCAGTAACAGGGTTCAGCTGTTTCCTGCTGGAGCTCTGCTGGACGCCCTGGGTGGATGCATTCCACTCAAGGAAACCTCACAGTGCTGCTTTTGTTTCTTCTTCCGCAGTCTCTTACAGACAGCCTTTGACAGTCGATGAAAAGGGCTCTGTGCTTGATGCCAGAGCAAATCCCTCTATTTACTATGGGACTAGGGGAGTAAATACGACATATTTACTTTTCTCTGAGTGCCTCTTTATACTCTCATCACCTGCTTGCTTTTGGGTTTCCTGCCTCAGATGTTTGAAGAAGGATTTAATATTTCATTGTGATGCCGTTCGTAATTTATTCCTTCAAGTTGTGACTCATTTTGCTTTTACTTTTACTCACCAGAGAGCTTGATTGTGACTGTCATCTTACTTTGGCCGTAGTTTCAGCTGGTTGGAAGGATGCATTCTGACTTTCAGAGCTCTCTTGGCCATCCCAACTTCCCTCTGCTCATTTTAATTTCTCTCTTGATCTGTGAGACTGTCCCCCCTGGAGAACATCTACTTCTATTTCGCTTCTTAAGTTAATGCTCCTTGCCTTTATTTGAAAAAAAACCTTCCCCATCTCTCTGTGATGCTGAGCACAACCACGGTGGCATCTTGGCTTTTGTTGCCTCATCAGAAATTTGTCTTTTCACCAGTACTCTCCAACCCTCGGGGCCGAGACCCTGGTTTCCTTCTCCTCCTGTGCATTTCGTACCCATCTTCTTCACAACGCAGATAGCGAGACATCTAGACATTTCTCTGTGTGTGCTTCCCAGTGGGACATTCCCCTCCCTCCGGTGGGAAGCGGCCAAGCACGGGCAGGTCACTGGCAGCACAGGTCTGCTCACTTGTGGTTCTCCTCCCAGGTGATTCCAGAGCAAACGAGATGCTGGGGCTGGCGTGCATGCACACGCTCTTTGTGCGGGAGCACAACCGCCTGGCTAGAGCGCTGAAGAGACTAAATCCCCACTGGAATGGAGAGAAGCTCTACCAGGAGGCACGGAAGATCCTGGGTGCCATGATCCAGGTACCAGCCACCGTGTCATCTGTCCTGGCTCTGCTGCCTTGTCTTGCACTCTCACAGAATTAGTGGGATGGGCTTTGCTAGTCGGGGTGGGGGGGGAGGTCCAAAAAGTGCAGTATTTTGGAGGTGAAAATGACCAAATTCTTTCCACCAGCCCCTTTCATCCAAAGCAAAATCACATGGCGATATCTGAAATAACAAGCACAGAGGGGTCCCCCCAAATCCTCAAGGATTGTCCCTCTGCTGTTAAATTTCCAAATTGCTTGATGGGTTTTTAACTGCACATTTTTGTTTTAGAAACATGAGGACAGAAAAGTCAGAGGAAAATTTTCTGACCAATGTTTGGTACCAGATAAGAACGGTACCGGAGATTTGGATTAAAATTCCTCTGGGTTGTGAGTCTCCTTGTCTCAAGAAGCCCCATGTGCTGCTGGGGGCAACCAGCCATGGCATTCCTCTGTCCTTACAGCTTTGGGGCAAAGAGCTCCTCAGGATTGTGCTGCACCACACACTTCACCCTGGATGAGATCCTAGGGTCACAGAAGTGTTTCTGTGCTTGGAAGGGACCTCTCAAGGTCTGTTGTCCAGCCTCTGGTTTGGAGCAGCACCAGCTTCAAAGCCAGACGAGGTTTCATAGTCAACAGAAAAGGCCAGCTCCTGTGAGAGAAGAGACATGGGGTTGCCAAAGGCAGTGCTTAGTCATACGTGATTGGAAACCTGTCTTCTGAGTTGGCTCAACAAGCAAACAAAAAAACCCAGGAATATCAAAAGGTTTAAGTTTTTAAAACCGTCAATTTAAATATTATAGTATTGTTGAACAAACATGTCGGGTAAGCCAATGTGGAGAGACTCAAACAATTGTACTGAAAACATTGTCTCCATCATCGTGTTTAGATCAACGGTTTCATCTTCTTGCAATTTTTATAAAATTAAGAGATTTTTCACCTGCTGACAAATAATTTTATTTTTAAAAATTATATTGTGCAGCCTCCTCAATATCTCAAAGAGACATGGCACCAGGGTTGTAAACCTTGAGTGTGGGAGTACTAACACAGCTGCCCATGGGTGGTGACACCATCTGTGCCAACACTGTTGACTTTTTCTTTGTCATCTGAAGCACGTAGGGTGGGACGGAGGAGGAAATGCAATTCTACCTGACTGATGGGAATGGCCTCTACTTATAGGACAAGGAGGGAATATTTGTGAGGATTGGCCAGGCTTTCATCTTGCTCTGCCCTGCCAAGCTGTTGAGGCAGGGAAGAGCATATCTGGGGACACCTGAGTGCCAAGTCTTCAGCTGCAACGGGCAGAGGATCCCCATGCACAGGCAGAGGATGAGTGTGGGTCAGGCATGAGCAGTGTCTGTGCTTCCTGATGTTCCTGGAGCAGTTATCTCCACTTGGCATTTTCATGCAGATCACTTCATGTTCACATGAAGCTCATCACTGCTAGAGAGTGTGGAGATCCCACCCTGCGTGGCTGGAGGGGCCCAGGCAGCAGCCTGCAGTGCCTGTGCCTGGAGCCTGGGGCATGGTACAATGGCCAGCTGCAGAAGAGGCTTTAACCACGGCCACAGAGCTGAAGAAACAAAAAAAGTCACTCAGCAGTGCCAGAAGGGCTCCTCACAGGGCTGATGAGGTGAAAGAAAGATTGGTCCTGGGGAGTCTCTCTGCTCCACCGCTGTGCTGGCAAAATCTCCTACAGGAA
>NW_010128213.1:20575-41108 GCF_000699245.1 Pterocles gutturalis
GCTCCTGTGGTTTGAAACATGAACAATAACTTTGCTTCCAAAGCAGCTAACGATTCACATTTTCCTTGTTTCCCCCTAGATCATAACCTACAGGGACTACCTGCCTCTTCTGTTGGGAACCAGTTTCCGGAGGTTTATTCCTTGCTACCAGGGCTACAATGAGTCTGTGGATCCTCGAATATCCAACGTGTTCACCCTGGCTTTTCGTTTTGCTCATGCTTCAGTTCCCCCAACTGTTGACCGCTTAAATCAAAATTACAAGCCTATAGGTCCTAAAATTCTACTCAGAAACGCCTTCTTTGCTGTCTGGAGGATTGTTAAAGGAGGTAAAGCCTTTCTTGCACCTCTGCAGTGTCAGTTTATTTAATTCAGCCTTTTCTGCCCTCTCTGGATCAGCTCCCGCTTCAGCCAAACTTAAAAGAAGATTGCATTAAATGTATTAAATGACCTTTACTAGCAGCCAGACCTTTCCCCAACATGGCTATTGGCCGCAGTAAAATGCAGCCCCTCTTGTGATCAAGCACGCAGTCTGATTGCCTAGTTCCTATGGACCCTGAGAACGTTATCCAAAGTATTTTCTTTTTAATTCTTTAAATGCGGGAAAATTGATTCTCTTGTAGAAGAAGCTTATAATTAACTATAAGGTGTGTTCAGCTCTCCTGAGCCTTTGACACGCACACTTGCCACCCTGCCCTGCTCACAGGTCCCTGTGTAACCCTTGCAGGTGGCATTGACCCCTTTGTCCGGAACCTGATGGCTAACCAGGCCAAGCTGATGACACAGCAGCAAATGGTCGTGGAGGAGCTCCGGGATCGGATGTTTGAGCGGGTTGAAAGGATTGGGTTTGATTTACCCGCGCTCAACATGCAGCGTAGCAGAGATCACGGCCTCCCGGGTAAGTTGGCTGCGGGAGCAGAGCTTCCAAAGGAAAAACAAGAGGAAATCAGGCACGTTTGCAATTGGACATTGAGAAATATCTACAGCCCATGCTTGGCTGAAATTACTCTTTCCACTCTGTACAACCATAGGTAGGTGGATAGGAGGTTGAGCAATGAAGTCAGAGCCTGTCTGGGGCTGGAGGAGACACATGGAGACACATGGCCAGAAGAACATGGGGCATTGCACGGACCGGAGTCCAGTGTTCAGTAACTGACTCCTTTGTATCGTCGTTCAAATGGCAAAATCAGGAAGGCAGTTCAGCAACAAGTTTGCAGGAGTGTAACTAGGGCCAGAAGTCCCCCAGGGCATCTCTCCAGGCATCTGCAGTGGTCCAGTGCAGCCACACGACTGGAAGAGCAGACTGAAAGATGTGAGGAAAATCTCTGTGTCCCCCTTTTTTAAAACTATGGCAGAACCTCTCTCAGGTCTCTGCAAGATGCAGAAACAGTGTGATGGCATTGCAAGATGGTCCTGAGAAGCAGATTGTTGGTAGGACTTTACAGCTGCCTCACGTGTGGGTCGTTGCCCAACAGTGAAGCTGATGGAAGTTCCTGGAGCTGCTGTGTCAGTGATGTCCTGGGAGATACAATAGGGCTCGCTTTGAAACTGTGATGAAAAGTGTGCTGGACTCACAGCCCAGACAGAGGCTTTGCAACACATCCAGGTGCATGGCCAGGTCACAGGATTGCTCCGCCTTTGCTGCGATGGAAGGTTGTGATTTTTCCATGCTTTAGCTAGGAACGCTATTGGGCAGAACCTGATCTGAACCACAAATCCTGAATTTACAGCTTTGACTGCTGACCTGCTGAAGTGGAACTGATGTGTATTTCTAGAGTGAGTTTGTGTCCAGCTCCTAGCCTTTGGGTCTCAGCCTGCCCCTGAGTGCTACTGTGCTCCTTGATGTTAGACAACCCATGAAGGTGATGACGGTATAGCAAGATCAAAAAAGCTTCCTAATTCTTTTTCTGATAAAGCAAAGTCTCAGTGTCCTTGAATTGTTTGATAGTGGTGTCATCCAGGCACCATATGCTGTACCTTTTTCTCTGAATTCTCCCCATTTTTCAGACATCCTGCTCTCAGCAGAGATGTATGCTGCAGCATCATCTCGTCTCTGCACCTAACTGTTCGCTGAGTTGGCACATAGGAGGACCCATTACTGCCCCATAGAATTTTCCTCATTTGATAAGACACTGAGCTGCAAATTGCCCTTTGCTGTGTATGTGCCCCATCCGCTAGGATGCAGAATTATGCACCAGTTGTGGTCCAGTGGATTTTCAGCCGTTTGTAGTAGAGAAAAATCTGTCCAGCTGGCAAAGTCTGGCGTCTCTGTCCCACCTGAAGTAACCTGGGCTGTGCAGAGCCCTCCTTGCAGGGTGGGATGGCTTGTCCCTGTGGCTAGACAGGGACACAAGTGACACCAGCTGTGGGGAAGTACTTGGCCACTCTCCTGTCATACAGAAGGAGGTGGCATCAACATCTCGTCCAGATTCACTTACAGTGAAGGCAACATCAACGAGTTTTGCGAGGACCTCTTCCCTGTGGCTGTCTCTGGAGGTATCTGAGCCTGTAAGCTCCCTGAGCTCCCTCAGGGCTCCTGGGTCACCATGAAGATGTGTCAGCCCTTTGGCATGCCCAGAGCCTTCATCTGAGCCCCCGCAGCACAGGGTTAGGAGCAGTCACAGCACACACAGGACCAGGTGCCTGAACACAGGTCTCCTTTGCTATCTGAAATGCCCTGGGGTTGCTCCTCTCACTCTCTGCAGCACCTTCAGCAGGGTGTGGGTCTCCCATCGTTCCTCGGTCACATCACCAGGATGTTGTTTTGGACACGCCGTGGCTCTGGAGCCTGTGCACAACCTGTGCATTGCTGCTGTGTGGAACGGCAGAACGGTGGCGGAGCAGCTCCCACCAGCAGAGATCGCTTGCAAAGACCCGGCCCTTCCACCAGCAGCATTGAAATGCCAGGCAGGAGGAGCTGGCTCTGGAGGAGGGGAAAGTCAGTGGCATTAACAGAAACACAGAACAATTCAGAAAAATGTTTTGAACATATTGGGACCTGTGCCCTGGCTTTGGGAAAGAGAGGAAACAATCTTTCCATGAGGGAGAAGCACATTACTGATCTGTCTGCTCTGATACCCGGCGCCTTGCAGGTTATAACTCCTGGAGACAATTCTGTGGGCTCTCACAGCCTTCTGGACTGGAGACACTTGCTCGAGTGCTGAGGAATCATGGTCTGGCAAAGAAGTTCATACAGCTGTACGGGACACCAAAGAATATTGACATTTGGATTGGGGCACTTTCAGAGCCCTTTGTGAAGGGAGGCAGAGTCGGACCCCTCATGGCTTGTCTCATTGGCACCCAGTTCAGGAATGTTCGTGATGGGGACAGGTAAGAGAAGAGCTGGGTATTCAGACCCGAAAGGACAGAGGGAGACTGCAGTCTATGTGTATTTCTTTAAGCAGATTTGGAAACTGTTCCAGTTGTTTGTTGCTTTTTTTTTTCATTACTCCTCCAAATGTTTCTTTCCCTTTCTGGTGATGTTCTTATTCCTCGTCTAGATGACAGTTGAGATCCCAGGCTAAGATCCCTTCCCAGACAAGTGTTTTCACTCTCAGCCTGTTCACTGCTACTTACTACTTGTGCAAATTGGGTTGCCCTTCTCCACGCTGATGGTTCACACCCAGTGTGAATGTCTGAGCTCTCTTCCTCCTTCAGATTAGTAGTTTCAAGGAGGCCCATGTCACTGTGTGTTCAGACAGCACCTCACTCCAGCAAAGGGAAAGGTCTGAAGACCTTAAACGAGAAGAACAGGTACAGCTCTAAAGGTGGGAAAACCAGGATCTAGATGGATTGACTTTGCCAATTAGAAAGAAAGCTGTCATGTTTAACCAGCCTGAGTGGCTTGCACTGGCAGCTGATGCTCAGCATCTCTTGATGTGGTGGCTCATGCTTTGGGTGGTTTTGAAAATGTGCCTGCAGACCAAGGGGTGTTGCTGAAGGACTAACACGCTTTCAGGCTTTTCAGGGAGTAAAAGAGATTAATTGTTCTCTCTTGGTAAGTCCCCACTGAGCCCAAGCTGCTTCCCTGTCCCCTCTCTGTGGGACTGCTCCTTCTGGGCTGCTGTGCCCTGCAAAAGTCAAACATCTGTCCACCTTCCCACCTCCTGAGTTTGCAAGGTAGTCCTCTGCACCATCACAGTGTCTTATGCACTTCTTGGGGGTCTTAGAGACTATTTTTCATTATTTCTCCTTCCCATCCCAGTTCTGAGTTGGAACCCTGTGTTCTGACACGTAGCAGTGTCTGGGCTTTGCTTGCTCCAGGATACGGGTGGGTTGGGGTTTGCTTGCCAGCCAAAATCATTTGAGCAGTGTTCTGCTTTCAGCATACCTGAAGTCCTCCTCCTCCTTGAAGTTGCTCCGGGCATCAGGTGCAGAAGTGAGTTATGTGCCCCGTTTTGAGCTGCATTTCTGAAGAAAGGTGTCTGTACTTGCTAGCAATATTTCCTGAAAATGGGATCATCACCAGTGTTTCTGTGAAACTTCTCTGCCTAGAAAGACTTATGATGAGCTCAAAACCCGGTACTGGGAGCCTAAAGGCAGTCTGCTGCACATCTCAAAATCCTATTCTTACGGCAGGATACAAGAACCCTTTTTTTTCCAAAGAGAGTAACTATAGGGTTGGTTCCAGCATGGCAATCGTGGCTGTATCCACAGTCTGCACACAGTATGAGCAGACTTCTCTGTTTGGAAGAGGGTGCCTGTCCCTCATTTGAGGGAACACAGGGCAAGGCTTCAGTTCGATTGCATCTGTATTATACGTCTATGGCAGAAAAGCAAGGGAAATTATCCAGCTGGTGAGTCAGGGCTCTTGATTTAAATAGCAGAAATTCAAATTTGTTCTTGGCAAAGGAAATGTGTTATTGGTGTTAATAGGAAATAATGTCACAGGAGTCTTGAATGTGAAGAAGCCAGAAGGCAAAAATCTGTTGTGCCTTTTTCTTTCTCCTGCAGGTTTTGGTGGCAGAACAAAGGGGTTTTCACTCCTCAGCAGCGCTCTTCACTGGCCAAAATCTCCTTGTCACGAATCATATGTGACAACACCCACATCTCTAAAGTACCACGACATATCTTCCGGGCTAACAGATACCCCTGTGGCTTTGTGAGCTGCAGCAGGATCCCAAAGCTGGACCTCAGAGCCTGGAAGTCGAAGAGGAATGAGGAAGTTGCAAAGCAAGGTAAAAGCTTCAAACAGCAGACAGCTCCTGCCTGCAGACATGTGAGATAACCAGACCCCCAGGCTCTGAAACACAGCTCCTAACACAGGGCTGAATACGTGCTAGGTGCATATCTAGCACGTGTTTAGATACTCCATTTCATCAGGTCCACTGTGAGTAGCTCCTCCAGCACGCAGATTTTCCAGCATCAGCTTTGCAGGACCAAGCTAAGTGCACTGCTCTGGGATTTTTCTGATTAACAGACTTTCCAGTTTAGCTCTTCACAGCTGATGCTTGTGCTTCTCTGCATGGGAGGTGGTGCCTGGATCTGGGAGGCTGGTCTTTCTATCTAGGTGGTTGGTCTGTCTTCTGTGCAGCTCTGAGCACAGTCAGCATGTCCTGGTCTGGCCAAAAGCAGCTCTGCATTTGAATAGAGAATCCCATTTTATGGAAGATAGTGTGGTGTTTGATTTCTTCTAGGAAAGTTGTTGCCTATATTTGCAGTATTTCCCTCAGCTGCCTTCAGGATCTGTAAAATTCTTGAGGTTTAATGCTTTTCTTCCAAAACGCTCTCAGAAATCCCTGGGAAGCAGATGTAGGAGACAAAGGCTCTCCCCTGGGAAAGGCAGGCTGCTGCCATGCCTCGGGGCCATGCCTTTTCCTGACACAACCTCATCTTTCCTTTGCTCCACCGTGCTCTCATGATGATATCCAGGCTGTGAGAAGGAGAAAATCTCTGCAGCCAACAGCAATCATGAAGAGCTCAGACAACTCCATCTGCAGTCAGCTCCCACTTTCCATGAAGCTGGGTCCTTATACTCTCCGCAGGTCTATGGGATTCTCAGCTGGAACATCTGGCAGGGTACAACCATCAATGCATTCTTTGTGGTGCCAGAAAAAGTGAGACCTGCAGGATCCTGTAGCCAGGAGGGATCCCCAGCAGTCTTTAGAGCAATCAGGGCTAATAGCAGAGTTATCGGTCCCCCTTTTCCAGCTTAACCTGTGGAAATAAATCAGGGCAAGGTAACAGGGAGCTATGGCATGTTGCTTTCTTTTATGTTAACACATTGCTTTTTGTATCCTGTAGAAGAAGCATCTGGTGACATTTAATGCTGAACATTGAGGATACCCCAGAAATCTGGACTTGGGAAGTTGCTGAGACTGATTTTTTTCTACTGTGTGTATGCTTCTACTGCTTGAAATGTTTGGACATGTTTGCTGTCATTTGCTCAATTTAGTTTGCATTGAAGCCTTTTCAGCGAGATGGAGTCCAGCGATAAAAGAACTTCATGAAAAGATGTCCTAGATCTGTGCAAATCACTCAGGATCACAAAGCAAAGTAAATCAAGAGTTATCCAGAGCCTGACTGCCAGTCAAACCAACTGCTGGCTTAGGCAATCTCACATACACGGGGTTTCAGTGAGCTTTACTGTCAGAAACGTGGTTTAGACCCTACTTTTGAACCTTCCAACCTACATAGAGAGGTGACCCAGCGTGACTTGCCCCTGGGCTGTGGAGCTGATGGGATGTGTCCTAGCAAAGATAAGAACAGTCTTAATGTGCAAGAAAGTAAAAGCTAATCTAGTCTTACTCCAACTTTGTCCCCTCAATATCTTTTATTGGAAGGGATAAAACCCGTTTTCTCCTTCCTCTGTAGTTTGCTGTATTGCTGTTATTGATCAATAAATTGCAATTTTGAGCTGAGGCCAAAACGTTCCTTGTACTTTGTAAAAAGGTGCAATAAGCACAGATGAGTGGAAGATGGTGGTAGGTTTTGTATGGGGATATCGGGCAAAGCAGAATCAAGAACCTGTGTCTTTTTAATGAAAGAATCTATTTCTTGCTGAAATCTCTGACCCATACTCCTGTGTCACGTAGCACTATGAAATATTACACAGAGAAAGGGGCTGGCGCAGGATTTAGTTACAACAATTTTACAATCATCTCCTCTTTGTCACCCCCAAAATGGGAAGAGTCCCCATGAGACCCCCTGAGAAGAAGAAAAGGCACAGATACCAGCTTCCACCAGCACTCAGCCAGGGTGGAGGGGCAATGCTGGGGTGTGCAGCTGATAAACACAAGCCTGGACATCTTTTGATGGCTGAAAGCATGCAAGCTTGCCCAAGGAGTGGGTTGAAGCCCATCGTTTCTTGGGTAAGTTCCTGGTTCCTTCAAGGGAGTCAGTAGATTTGACGGGTGTGAGATGCCTGACCACATGGGGATGTCTGTCTCAGCCTCTCCAGGTTTAGTTTTCTCATGTTAGTTGTCCAGCTCTAACGTGCACCTCCAGCATTTGTTCAGCCCCTTGGGGACAGAGGACATCTCGTTCATCACCTTTTGACTTCAGCAATTAACTTAAGGAGGAGGAAACGACTGGCTCAGAATCATCCACAGTCTTCCTGTGTGCACTAAGCACAGAGGACCTATTTTTCCAATTTTAGCTGAAAAGGATGAGATTTGGAAAATTTAATCTAGTTTATCAGCTTGGAAATGCATGTGCGGCAGGATGGGGGCTGTCGCAATAGTGCTGCCGGGAGTGTGCCTTCCCTGCCCGGTGGAGCCACCAGGATGGAGAATGCAGCCTGCAGGAACCAGGACGGGATCGTTTGCCCTGCTCAGCCTCCGCTGCTGATTTCAGAAATGCAATTCTCCCTCCCAGCTCTGTTGGGGCCTCTCATTTGCTTTCTTTCTCACCTGCAGCTTCCCCACCTGTTCCAGCGCTGGGAACAGATGTCCATCTTGCTCAGGACCTTCTCCCAGTGATGACGACACTTCGCTTGAGTGGAGGCCCACCAAGGTGGCCAGTGAGCTGGGGCACATGTTGTACAAAGAAAGGCTGAGGAAGCTGGATTTGCTCAGTCTGGAGAAGAGAAGGGGAGAGGAGGGTGATTTTTTTTCAGTCTTTGACTTCCTAATGAGTAACTATGACGCCAGATGCTTCTCAGAGGCATACAGTGAAAGGATAAGTGGTAAAAGACACAGGTTGCAACAATGGAAATTCCCATTAGACAAAGAAAAACATTATTCCCCATGATAGTAGTGCAGTGCAGACACAGGAACCAGAGGGCTAGTGGGATCTCCATCCTTGGAGGTTCTCCAAACTTGCCTAGACAAGGCCCTGAGCAAGCTAATCTGGTTTTGGAGTTAGCCCTGCTCTGAGTAGCTGGTTGGACTGCAGACCTCCAGAGGTGACTTCTGACCTCAATTTTTCTGTGAGTTACAGTGATAAACTGATTTATTTTCCAGATGCAGTTCACCTGGCTGTTCTATGCCAGTCCTTGGATGCCAGTCCTACAGCACAGGATATTCCAGCCTGTTGTGTCACGTTTCTGCCAGGGCTGTCTGGATGCCAGGGAGATCTTCATGAGTCAGGACACATTTTCTTGTAGAAACTCTTCTTCTCTTGTCATTATGAAAATTTCCAGTTATGTCTTTGCTTATAAGTAGGTGTCCAGAGCTGATCTGTGCCTTGTAAAACTGAGCGATGCATGGATCCATCATGGAGCTGCAGACTAAGCAGTTTCCTCAGTCCTGATGACTTGCCTCTGATATATTTACCCTGTAATCCCTCTGAAGTTTTTAAGATCAGTGGTAATACCTCTACTTAACTGACTGGTACCTGCATGCACTAGATGAGTTCCCTTTAGCACTGTTCTCCTTTTGAAGCTGGGGCGGCTGGCATGGTCCTTGGCACTGAGCTGTCCCATCACTTTCCCTTTGATAGCTTGTTCCAGTCTGTTCCAGTGGAGCTACTTGTGCCAGTGGAGCTGCTCCCATTTCAGAATCCAGTCCTCTTATGTCACCCTGAAATGGTTGCTTTCACACTTGGAAGGCAGTTGTGACCTTTAACTTAAGCAACTCCTCTCTCTAGCGTTGCTCTATTGACAGTCCGCTTTCTTCTGAGCCTTCATTTGCTTACTGTGAACAAGACAATTTCCTCAGCCTTAGATTAGATCACCTTCCTTGCCTCCACCTCTCTCTTCTGGATAACCAGTGACTAAGTGGAGTTGGGGAGTAGGAGAGTCATTAAAGCTGCCTGATGAAAGCTCATGACACAAGCAAGCCCCTCCTCTCCCTACCTGAGATTCACTTCATTGAGCCAGGCTCTGGAAAGGGTGGAAAGACCCAGGGGCAAAAAGGAGTCAGCTGAGCATGGACACACTTGTCTGAAAGCTGGGAGCTTCATCAGAGCTGTACTTTCCGAAAACGCCCCGCAGGTTGGGCAAGACCTGACTACTTTTGAAATGGACGTGTGGTGGATTCAGGTGTTAGGGATCCTAGCTGAGGCTTTTCATTTCTGTGGGTTTGGAGCCTGAGTGTTTTGCTGGGTCTGAGCTGACTGTCTCTCCATGGTGGGTTGGGAAGGGCATAATTTTTATTATCTCTATATGTCCTTGCCTTTTCCCCTACTCATCAGAGATACTTACCAGCTGTTGAAAGCCCCAAATAACCATCAGCCTCGCTTCAAACTCTTTTGTATCTGATGTCTTCTTGAGACCATGTCTGTCCTCAGCGCTCCGAGTGCATGGCATTACGTTTCTCCATGGAGCAGCTTGGTGATGCCCAGCTGATGTTGGTTATTGCTCAGTCTGGCGGTGCCGTGGAGAAGCTCTCCTCCCATCAACTGGCCATGATGAGGGTCTAGCAGATCCTCGCACTTTTAAATCTCCTTACGTGGGTCCTTCTCTCATTCTGCTTTGTTTTGGCTATGTGGAGCCCGCCATTTGTGCTGGGCACAATTTTCTGTCTTTCCCTCAGGTTCAGGATCTTGTGTTCTGGTAGATCAGCTGTATTGTAAGTTTGCTGTGTTCCTTTGGGTAAGTCATCAGCTTCTTACAGCTTAGTACCTGTTTGGTAGTGCGCTGTGCACTGCAGGAGCATGATTTCCTTACAGCCTTGATGAAAGTATTTGTAAATTACTGTCAGTGACTTAAAAACAAAGCTCTTTGGTAATTTGTGATTAGTTCTTATTTGCAGGCTTCCTCATCCCCAGACATTCTGGGTGAGTTTTCACGTGCAGGGTTGTGTAAGATGTTCCTCCCACATTAGGAGCATGACAACAGCAGGCTTGATTTGGAGCTACAGCTGTCCTTGCAGGACAGCCATCCAGTGCCTTTCACTAGTATTGCATTTTAGGAGCCTCTCTTGGTCGGTCAGAATGAACCAGTTGTGTGTCAAATCAACCCCCACTCAGCCATGAAAGGCCATGATTGATACTGATGAGATATTAAGAAGGTTAATAGGCATTAGGAAGGTAACTGTTTTCTGGCTCAGACCTTGGCTAAGCACAAAACCATGGCAAGTCTCTATGAACCAGCTCCAGAAGGGAGCTGGTCTCTGCAGTGCCAGCAGAGAGGGGTCCCAGTGCCTGGGTCCAAGGTGCGCACATGAGGGGCTTCTCTTTTCCATGTGCTGGTGCAGGGACAGCAAGGAGGCTGTGGATGAAGCTCTTGGCCTTGTCTGCCTCTCCTGTGGTTGCAGGGAAGCCTTGGGAGAGCTGAGCATCAAGGCCAGCAGTCACTTCTCTCCAGTTTTCACATGAAAGAGGAGAAGATGGGTCCCTGGCTAAGCCAAGGGAGCAGGGACACAGGCAATGTGTATAAATATCCCTTTGATGCCTACAGTGAAGCTGGCTGGGATAATTATCAGCAAGGTGCAGGATTCACCTAAGAACACCAGCTCCATTTTAGGGGAGGAATGGGGAAATTTGTAGATTCACTGTAGACTGCCTCCCCTCCAGGTCCCCATTATTCCTGTAGTGATCTCTTCCTACCACAACTTCTACAACCAGAAGAAGAGATTTACACCAGGTAAGGGTGACTTGGTGCAGAGGGCAGTCTGGGTGTCGGTGTGAGCTCAGTCCTTGGAGGGAGCCATGAGGCTGGTGTGCAGAGGACCATGTGCCATACAGGATAGCAGCCGAACAACACCAGTTTCTGTCTTCTTGGGAGGGCTGGGAATGGGGGATTTCAGGCATCACTTTTGTCTCTCCCCTTGGATTTCAATTATAGAATCATAGAACATCAGGTTGGAAGGGACCTCAAAGATCATCTGGTCCAAACTTTCTTGGCAAAAGCATGGTCTAGACCATTCTCACAGCTTGTCCAGTACCCATATGAGGGAACCTGGAGAAGCAGCAGAGTCCTGGGACAGGTCCTGCCCCTGGCCCCACCACACTGTCCTTGGATCTGCAGGTGTATGGAGAATTGGGGATCAAAAGAAAACATGAAGCTCTCAGCAGAAGTCATGCTGAGAGCATGTCTTCTTCTAGTTACCCTGTTCTTTTCATGTTTCATCCATTTATGGTGATAAAAATTTCTGCTCATCACTGATAAAATTTTATAGGGGAAAAACGTATTATGGACTTCAGAAGAAAAATGCAGGAAAAAAGCTTTCAAATTCCAACAGAGAAAAGTAACCCACCATATTCCTCCACCTTCTTCCCCAATGCCCACCCCAAAATGGACTTCTGCTACTTCCCAGCCTTCCCCAGGCCTGCCCTGCTCTTTCCTAAGGGGAGGATTTGCATCTGAAATTCTCATTCATTGTTCGTGCCTGGGTGTAGTCATTCCTTGCAGGCAGACACCTGGAAGAGTGAGTCACTGCAAATGTTAAACACTGCATTGTCTGTTTCTACTCTTCTTTCATCTGCTGGGTCTGTGCTGTCTCTGTTGGACATACACCAAAGCCTTTTGCTACTGGAAGTGTTCCCCCATGTAGTGGTGGAGAGGAGCACGAGCCGGGATTCCAGCCCTGCTCTGCTAGCCCCCCGCCCCCCTCCATCACATCCCTGCTCGGTTGGGTAACCAAGATAGAGCACTTCTCTGGGAAATCAGGGAATAATGCAGTGGGAAGGCATGCTGAAGCAGCTGAAGCTTTTACTTTAAGCAAGGCCAACTCCAAAGATAGACGAGTTGCTCTATGCCTTCTCCAACCAAGTTTGGAGTAAGCCCAAGGAAGGACATTCCAGAACCTCTCTGAGCTTTTTAGGAAAGATTATTTGCAGCTGCACGTACATTTGCCTTTATAACAACCTCACCCTGGGAGCTCATGGTTAGCTGACCTCTAAACCCTTTTCCTAATTGCTGTTAAACAGGCAGGACCTTCCCTGCTGGAGAAAGAACCACAGTTAGCTTTTCCTTTGCCCCCCCACTTTTCCCACCTGCAAGTTTTGCCAGGGCTGACTCTAAAGCTGTGCTACATGTGGCCAAGATTTCTCCGCATTGAGCAGGCTGGTCCTCAGGTCAGGACAGCTCACCGTGTCCACAGTCGATCTGGGCATGCTGATGAGCTTCTGGAAAACCCAACTCTGTGTCCAGTATGTGCACATTGTCGTGTGTGGAGCAAGTCTGGTGCTTGCTGGGAGTCTGTTGTACCCCACCACAACTGTGCCTTCAGCACAGCTCTGTCACCACTCAGCTTTTTCTGGAGGACCCAGAGAAGCACAGTAGGGTCCTGAGATACCAGGGCTAGCTTTTGATGTAACGTTTTTTATGGGTTTCTGTGCAGGCAGGGAGCATGCCCTCTTCTTTTCATAGAATCACAGAATCATTAAGGTTGGAAAAGACCTCAAGGATCATCAAGTCCAACCGTCAACGCAACACCACCCAACCCACTAACCCATGTCCCGCAGCACCACATTGACACGTTTCTTGAACCCCCCCAGGGATGGTGACTCCACCACTGCCCTGGGCAGCCTGTTCCAATGCCTCATCACTCTTGCAGTGAAGAAATTTTTTCTAATATCCAGCCTAAACCTCCCCTGGTGCAACTTGAGGCCGTTTTCTCTTGTTCCATCACTTGTTACTTTGGAGAAGAGCCCAGCACCCACCTCACTGCACCCTCCTTTCAGGTAGTTGTAGAGAGTGATGAGGTCTCCTCTCAGCCTCCTCTTCTCCAGACAAAACAACCCGAGCTCCCTCAGCTGCTCCTCCTTTGTGAAGCCCTTCTTCACAGTTCTGTTTTACCTCCCTTGCGTGGCTCTGGTAGCAACACTTCTGGATCTCATTTCCTAGCACACCTGTACAGACATGCAAGAAAGTTAAAAAATAACATAGACATTCCCGAGAGCCTCAGGTGAGGGTCTGTGCAGGCAGCATCTTGTCTCCACTGGCCAGAACAAGGGCCACTGGGTGCAAGAGCAGAAGAGCGAGGCAACAGCTCCCCAGTACAGCCTTTGGGCTTGCAGTAGTCCTTTGCTCAGGTGCTGCCCAAGAGGAGTATGACACACTTTGTCCAAACAGAGTTCTGGGGAGTTCTGGGTAAGATTTCTCTCATCTCAAAGTGTGTTTCTGGAAGAAAGGACTCTGCTGAATGGGTGTACATAGCTCAGAGCACAGCCAGTTTGTATGTGCTGTGTTACAGACATCTCATTCTCTTGGCCATGGTCCAGACAGACCCTGAGGTCTTTCAATGTGAAAACTTACTCCACGTGAGTCACGGCATCAGGTGTATTTGAGAAAGAGCATACGGGGCAGATTCACCTGTTTCTGTAGTTGTGATTTTTGCAGCCTCTGTGGACAGGGAAAGTCTGATTTGGGTTTCTGCTTTGTGCATCTGGGCTATGACTGGGTTGGCATGTGAAAGCTGTCGGTGTTTTTCTCTTCATTTCTGTCTTGTTCCTTGGTTTGCACCGATCTCTCTGCTATATCTTCTTTTGCTCTTCTACACCAGTCACACATTTCCTCCCCCCTCTCTGACCTTCCTGTCTCATTTTTCCAGGGAAAAGCATCATCCAGATCCTGGCAGAAGTGGAGACCCTGGTCTTGGGCCCAGATGATGTTCCCAAGCTCACTGAGCAGGTCTGTGACTCCATGCTCACCACATATTGGGGGATATCAGGGATGACGAACGGGGCTTCCCATTAGCGATCCTGTCTTCCAGCTCTAGCTGTGTGTGTAGCAGCCAAGGGGAAGGGCTGGCAACCACAAGAAGGTCTGGCAGCAGAGACAAGCAGGGACTGCAATCCTGCCACACCGGAGACAGGCGAAATATCCACAGAGGAAGAAAGTGGAGGTGATGAAATGGTTGTCGTGTTCCTTCCAGAGAACTGTGCCACCTGTGTGACAGACACACCATGCAGGGCATTCATTTGTAATCGTAACTCTGAGACCTTCTCTCCAGCTGGATCCCAGGCAGAGCCGGACCCTTCCTGTGAGCATCTTATAATCAACTTTTCCTATGCCAGACTAACAAGGTGGAGGGATTTATCCCCAAGGCCATTGCCGTCCTGCCTGGGGAAGCAGCTGTCCTGGGGTTTTAAGCGCTGCCACATTCCCCTGGAAGTGCACTCAGGAGCAGGCACTGTCTCCTGCCTCTTTCCATGGGCTGGACTTGGGAGGTACCTCTGCCATGGGAGGAGAAATCCAAGGTAGCTTCAGGAGGGGAGAATTAAAGAGCTCACAGGTGTCTGCAGGGGTTTGTGGTTTCTTTATTTCTCTTAGCCTTCCTTTTAAGCAAAGCAAGAATTTGCTTTCACTGGTTGGGCAGATCTTGAAAGTGTGAGGGGAGCATTCCTGGGCACTCAAGAAACCAGAGGCAAACAGCAGAAATGTGTTGCTTAACACCCTCACCGTGCCCTGATAATCTCATAACACAACCCCTTTATTTCTCAGTCCAAATACACGCTGGGAGTCGCAGCCCCTGATTTCTGAATGCTGCCTGGTTTTGCCCCATCTTCTACATGTCAGAGGGAGGCAAGATACCCTCCTTTGCCCAGGGTCACCACAGCCTATCCTCGTTCCCCAGGTGCTGGGGGCTCATGGACCAGTGCTGTCCCCATGCTCCATCACTCCCTGGGGTCCCCAGCGGCCCTGCGGGTCTCCCCTGGCCATGGGTGGGCAGTGTGGGGCACTGGGCTGAGATGGGCAAGACTCACCAGCACATCCCCCTCCATGGCAAAGGACGCACGAAGGTGCCATAGACGTGGGATTTTACCAAGCATCTCCTTCATGAGTCCTCCTCAGAGAGGCACATCCTCCGCCCACAGCCTACACTCGTGGCTACCTTAAGCTGACACCTTCTTGCTCCCAGTTCCCTCCTTCTCTCCCAGGGGAGAGATGGAAACTTAATATGATTTTTACATGTTTGGTATTTATTGACTTAATATGATCTTGGGAGCAATCATCCCAGCCAGATGATATTTTTTTAGCCTTAATTCTTGTGGTTTACATACCAGCCATCTTATGGTTTGCTTTGTTATGCTGATACTTTTAGCTATGAACCATAGCCAAAGAATGTTTTGGACAGATGTTTGACATACCAGAACTGATGCCAACTGTGGATGAGTGCATACAACGTGTTTTATTAATGCCCAGCACACCCAAACACACACACACACGTGTTCACTATAGGATTTAAATAAAGGATGTGTCTAGGCTTCAAGATGCAGCTGTCATTCTGCAGTGTCTTCAATGACTGAAAATCTCACTGCTAATTAGAAACAGCCCAAACAGTTTATGCTCTAAACAAGGAGATAAGGAAAGTTTTGATGAAGATTAAATGAACTTGCTAATTTCTGAACAGGTACAAAGAATATGGATTTTGATTTCGAAATGCAAACATGCCATTTTCCAGATTTGACACCCATTCGGAATGGGAAGCAAAAAAATTTGTCTTGATTGTGGCTTTAGAGAGTCATAGAGCATCTAGCACCTAAACAAGTCTTGCATACCTCTGAACAGTTTTTTTTAGGGCAACACACAATAAAATGTCATTCCCCTTCCATTTGTAGCCTTACATTACTGGAAGCTTTTACAAATAAATTATATAAAAATCACAGTATAGCAAATAAAACAATAGACTTAGTCTTGAGCTCCTCTCTGGGAAATCATGTGCAGTCAGCTGAGCATGATGTACAGGCAGCGGTTTCCCAAAAGCAGCTCAGTGCCACCATTAGGAATTTCCAACGCTGGTCTGATTATCAGCAGGATTAGAAACTGTCAATGAAGCAGAAAAAGCTACTGAGGCAGAAAGACTTTCCTGGACACAATATTTCTCCCCGTGCTTTTATTTGACTCTATAGCTTAAAATAGTCACTGCTCAATGGGTGACAGAATACTGGGTCATCCCTGTGTCCTTGTACCTCTGGGACACCACGGCACTTCCAGCCTTGTCAAAAGAGATCACCAGTGACCTAACATCAGACAGCTTTTGGATGAGTGTTTTGGGGGCAATTTCTTGGCACTTGAAAAAGTTCAACTTTTAGCAGTTGTTTTCGAACCCCCTGGGATTTCACCATCTCTGGGTTGTGCAAACACAGTTCAGCTTCCTCACACCCTGGTAATAAAAAAGCCACAGGAAGCAGCTCAGCAAATTTCAGTGACCATAAGACTAAGTTAATAAAATAAATCAAGAGGCTTCTATTGCTCAGAGAGAAGGTGAGCATCAGCTGGACTCGGTTCCTAAAGAGTGAAGTCACCATAATTTAGCCTGTGTATCAAGTGCAAATGTCTTTCTCAAACTGCACTGTCTCAAATACAGTTCATCAAACTCAATACGGGAACTGCATGGAGATGCTTTGTCATCTGTGCCTTGCAGACAGACAGAGTAGGTGATCCCAGGTATTGTGATAATCTATAAATGGGTTGCCAGAAGGAATCACAGAATCACAGAATCATTAAGATTGGAAAAGACCTCAAGAATCATTTCAATCCATTCCATCTTGTCATACCCATGTTCTGCAAGTCTCTGTTCTCCCTACATCATTTTCAACTGGGAGAGCCCATGCCAAAAGCAGACCAGTAGGAGGACACAGCTAGGGTCCTCATCTTTTATATGAAACCATTGTTTTACTGTCTGTCGGGATGTGGCACACCATAATCTCTGACTGTGCGTTAAACTACTGGTGTGTGAGGCCATACAGTGTCAAAACAACTCCAGAGGTACCTTACAATGCTTTAAAGCTTTAGGTAAGGCAAGGGGAGAGCAGGGTCTTGGAACAGCAAAGGAAGAATTTGGAGCGGGTTAGCTGATTCTGATTGATTTCTTCATGGACACTCTTCCTGGGAAGTAAGACTCCATTTGTCCTGGAATAAGGTATTTAGAGAAGGACCTGTTCAAACAGCCAGAACAGACTGGATTTTCAGGGATTTCCCTTCTAGTTGAAGAGGAAGAGGCAGGCTAGTAAGGGATGATGAAGGTGATGGATTGCAGGGAGACTATGCTAACAGCACCTCTGCCTCAAGTGGCGTCTGAATGGGGCTGAATGGATGGTCAAAGTCTTTTCGGGGGCAGAGTCATTGTGATGACCTTAATTCTTTTATTTCTTTAGGCGCAGAAGAGTCTGACCTTGTAGGGCATTTCTTATTTTTGACAGACCTCAGACAACTGCATACCTTGTGTGCCACTCTCAGGCTCATCTCTCCAGGGTGAGAGGTCGAGCGTTTCGATCTCATGGCAGTCAACAAAGTTCTCACGATAACTGTTGACCTTGAACACATCTCTGGGTATCTTTTTGATACGAGTATTGTCACAGAGCACCGCTGACAGTGAGATTTTTCCCAGTGCAGTCAACTGCTGCGGAGTGAAAACTCCTGGTTTCTCCCACCAGAACCTGCAATGATATTTTCAGAAGCAGCTTAGAGTCTCCTTGAAAGTGTTTGGTGCTGGTTACTTGCCAAGATGAGAATCTGCCAAGGTGTGTCTCTGCTCAGATCTACCTTGATTCATCAGGCAGTAGGCACACCCCTTTGGAAAGAGGCGCCTCCAGGTCTGGATTCTGCCACTCATCTGCAAGTGCAGAGAGCCCACCTCTTCCACGCAGCAACACCAGGGTGCTGGGATGCATTGATTGATCCTCCCCTTTTGTACCCACAGAGCAAATATCACCTCAGGGAGAGACTACTGGAGATCACCCATGGCCTGGAGCTGGTGCTCCTCAACCATACGGGTCTGTAGGAACGGGCTGCAGAAAAGAGCCCTTTGGCAACTGGGCTAAAATCAGGGTGTGAGCCTTGCTCGGAGCACTCACTGCCATGTTGGGGATGGGCTGGAATAGTGTGTTCCATAAAATGTCAGCTTTTTTTCCCATAATACCTGCCATGGGGAGGGTTTGTTTGGGGACCTACTTACCTGTCCCCATCACGCAGGTTCCTGAACTGGGTGCCGAGGAGGCAGGCCAGGAGGGGTCCCACTCTGCCCTGGGGAACAAAGGGCTCTGCGATTGCCCCAATCCAGAAGTCAATATTGGCTGGTGTCCCATACAACTCTATGAACTTCTTGGCCAGCTTGGAATTGCCTAGCACCTCAGATAATTCATCCATGTTTTGAGGCTGGGAGAGCCCACAGAAGCGCCTCCAGGCATTGTATCCTGCAAAAGCGGGAGCAGCAGCCGATCAGCGCCCATGTCTCCGACCATCTGCCTAGGCTCAGGAGCTAAACAGATCCCTTGGCCCATGAGCAACGTCTGATTCTTCTCATGTCATTAAAGGATCTGGAACACATTGTCTAGATAGAGGCAGTGACAGCAAGTGCCATGTTTTCAAAGGTCCTTTTTGTATGCACGTGCTGAACTAACAATTTGGTTGTCTTCACACACGACTGCAGGTTCATCACGTCCTTTTGGTTAGAGCTACCTAGTGCTGAGGGTGAACGCACCAGTTCTTGCAGTTTTGGGATGCAAAATTTCTGGGAACAAAATCCTAGTAAAGAGCAACATTTGGTTGTGCTTAATCCAAGAGCACCAGTTCTTCCCCAGCCCCTGGGGGCAATCACACCTGTGAGTGCAAGGCACTTCTGCATGGATTGTCCAAAGGCACAAAATAAGCATTGATGGGCAAAGAACAAAGCACAGATGATCTGTCTAGCCCACATGAGAGATGACCTTGGTTGCTTGAGTCTGTACCGTCTGCACCCTGCCTGCTCTGTCTTTGCAATACACCATTGTTTCTACCTCTGTTTAATAAATACACTATCCCAACTATCATCTTTGCTTTCCAATCTTTCTGTCTTTGCCTTAAATCCCTCAGAAAAAGATTTTTTATAATACAGAGACCTTTTCTTTCCTGAGCTCGACTGTCTGTCCATCCTTCCCCCTCAAATCAAGGTACTGTTTCTTCCCATTGCTGGGAACAACATTTGTGGAACTACTCTAAACAGCAGAAGAAAGAAAAGTATTGTTCACAGGATGTGTGGACTTGTGTCTCCTTACCTGGAAGGCCATGGTCTCTTCCCCGTTGCATGTTCAGGGCTGCTAGATCCAGACCCATGATCTCTGTCTGTTCAAAAAGGTGGTTCTGGAGCTCCTCAACGAGCATTTGATTCTGTTTCATCAGTTTTGCATGATCAACCACCATGCCCCGTATCAGTGGGTCGATGCCGCCTGCATTCATTGCAAATCAGGAAAAGACCTTCTGTGTCATCTTCCAACTTTGACAGTCCCATTTGTGCAGCTGGAACAGTGCTGCATTAGATGTCTTTTCTGCTCTGGGCTGTGTGGAGCCCACCTAGCTCCACATCTCCGTTTCAGCATATGTCAGTGCATATGTACATACCCAGACGTGCTAGTAGATGAGGCCTCCCTTTAGTAACTAGATTCCCCTCCCCTCCTCATCCCCATTCCTCAACCTTCCCTTCTGCAGCCCTAAATTCACTTGTTGCCCACTGGGACCTCCAGGTCACTTTCTGCAGAGCTGCTCCTTAGCCCGTCAGTCCCCAGCTCGTACTGATACATGGGGTTCTGTTCAAGGTTTAGGTTTTGCCTTTGATTTTGTTTAAAATTAGCTATTAATTGACATTTATTAAAACATATAATGCAATGATAGAATCAGTTCCTGTCTGCCTATGTCTTTTTCATAGCCATTAAGGTGACAATATCAGTAAAACACAGGAAAACTTTCTGCACGTATTTTGGCATGTTTTCTATAACTAGTTATCTAACTCATTGTGGAACAGACATTTGTCTTCCTTGGAATGATTCATGTCTGGAGATATCAGATCCCACATCTCCCTTTAGAACCATGAAGAGAGGTGGCCACCACTAGGCTGCAATTATCCTGTCTTAGCTCAGTTAGAGTGGACATATCACCCGCTGGCAATGCCTACTAATTACAGGGGGATATAATAGCTTAGATTGACCTGAATTTTGGTTGAGTGACATTTGGTGCTGTGAGTCTCATGTCTCCCAAAGGGCACGTGCAGCAACTCTATCTGAGCGGATGCACAATGCTCATGCTGTCCTGTCTTGGTAGGCTGAGAGATGTACGGCAACTTAAGAAGGTTTGAGCCGTTACATCTTCTGGTTATTTTCTGACATGTTCAGAATATGAATGCAATTATCGTGCAATGAACTGAGGAAGACAACACTGAAAAACTGTGTGGGGGAAGCTACGGAACTGAATGTTCCCATGCAAAATCTGGCTCCAACGTGGCTTTTTCAGCAG
>NW_010128213.1:41139-42168 GCF_000699245.1 Pterocles gutturalis
GATAAGACTCAAGGGTTGGAGTATGACAGTACGTAATTTTTGGCAGGGCTCCTTTGCAGAACTAGCGTTAAGCTGTGTTTGGAGACAATTCTGCAGGACTGTCCTGCTGCCCCACATTTAGCAGACCACTGATTTGTCTGCAGCCCCTTGAGCAGACTTATCATGAGCACCTCCAAGCTGAATGGCACCACAATTTGTGTGAGGCCAGATAAATAAATGGAGCTAAAGCAGGTTTTGGAGTCCAGGCTTGTGTGTCTTACCATCTGATCTCCACCTGAGTGTCTGCTTCAGGACCAGACCAAGTCTACTGGCTGCCCCATGTTCTTACCTTCCATTATAATTCTCCACGTAGCACAAAAGGTCAAATGAAGAGGGACATGGGAGAATGAACCCAAAGGCTGAAAACCATCATCCAAACGGGATACAAAAGGCTGTACTGACGTATGACCAAATCGTAAAGCCAGGGAAAAAACATTTGAGACTCTAGGATCCACAGTCTCATTGTAGCCTCTGTACAAAGGGATCCACTTGTTGATCTCCTCTGCAAGCAAAAGTGGGAGGTAATCCCTGTACGTTATTATCTGAAAAAGCACAAAAGCAGAGCAAGTTGTCAGCAGCTGTAGCAGAAATGCCAATCAAGTGAGAGTGCAGAGTGTGAACATGGACTTTCCATCCAGTGGCAGAGGGTTCACGAGAGCTTCAGAAAAGACTTGTAGCAATGGTATGAGTTGGCATAATATGTTAAAATTATTTAATATAATAAATAAGTGATTTAAAAATTGATGAATTGTCAATTATTATAAATAATTGTTAAATTGGTAAAATAATGGATAAAAATCTCTGGGTAGTCATGCTGTCTTAGATGGACCATCCTTTGTCACAAATTGTGACTCACACAAATGATCCCTGAAGATCTGCAAAGCACAGTTTTCCTCCTTTTCCTGGAAGAAAAACAATTTCTAAGCATGCAGGTGATAAGTGATGAGCACCTGGTTTATGGCAGGTATGATCTTTTTGCTCTCTTTGGGA
>NW_010128213.1:42199-59342 GCF_000699245.1 Pterocles gutturalis
TCTTTCGGCTCTCTTGGTAAAGCTTTTCTCCATCCCAGTAAGGATTTAATTTCCTCAGCTGCCTAACCAGGCGGTTGTGTTCTCGTAGAAAGACAGTGTGCAGTGCAGAAAGTCCCAAGTTTTCAGTTACCCGTTTGTCACCTACAAATGAAAATATTTTAGGAATTTTGTAGATTACTTTTTATTTCAGCGGCAGATTTTTGTGTTAGGACAGACAAGGAACAGCTAACAGCCGGTGTTACTTGCAGTAATGCTCATGGTTAAGCTTCTTAGCAGTCACCATTCATAGAAGATATTTCTTTCCAGCATAGACAAAATGTTCCCTCTGTCCAAACAGTTTAGCCAAAATCACTGGAGAAGAGGCTTTGGGCAATTATAAGCTGAAAGAGGGGTGATTTAGATTAGATATGAGGAAGAAATGTTTTCCTGTGCGGGGGGTGAGGCAGTGGCCCAGGGTGCCCAGAGAAGCTGTGGATGCCCCATCCCTGGAGGGGTTCAAGGCCAGGCTGGATGAGGCTTTGGGCAACCTGGGCTGGTGGGAGGTGTCCCTGCCCATGGCAGGGGGTGGCACTGGATGGGCTTTAAGGTCCTTTCCAACCCAAACCATTCTATGATTCTATGATCCTATGAATTTAAACTACATTGCTCATGGTGGTGAAGCATCTGTCTCATTTTGTGAAAGCCTCCTGTCTGCCTTCCTTTTGTACCCCAAGGATATGACCTTCTTTAGTATCAGCACTGTGAATATTTGGTTTTGAAAATTTGTGTCAGTTCACTCAAGTTGTAAACACCTCTGAGAGGTGAATGTGCCCTCAGCAGAGATGCTGAGAGAGAACTGGAGGCCATGCAGTGAAGTCCCTCCGGCAGCTTATGGAAGAAGCACTGAGTGTCTGCTCATTCAGCAAGGAGCTCTTCTCGTGTGCAGGGAATGACAAAATAGTGTGCAAAGGGAACACACTCTATATTCTTGTGATTGACTTTGCAAGCTTCTCATTATAGTGGTTTTTATAAATGTTATGCCTATGATGGATCACTTCCCATTTTAAAACATTCAGTGTTTTATCTGGAGTTTAAATAAACTGGTCACTCAAACTTCTAGACTTGTCTTCTGATGTAGGTTGGGATATTTGAAATGCTAAAAATATAGACTGTGGTACCAGGGAGAGTTAACTAAATTGATTAAGAGTGTTTAATTGTTAGCATTGATTGAGTTGAAAACGGAATGGTGAATTCCAGGTAGGAGGGGAAAAAAGTCACTGAGAAGTTTTAAACACTGGTGGTTATCCCATTGAAAATTTTACTCCTACTTTTCAAAAGAATTTTTAAAGGGAGGGTGATTTGCTGTAACTCTTTTGAGAAATTAAACCAAAATAATTTTCATGTTTAATTAAATAATTACTGTTCTATTACTATTATTATTCTTTTTTAATTTGGGAGAGGGTCCTCCGTCTTTCACCTTACACAATCATGTCTTGCAGCACCTCATACAAATACAAAGAGACATCAGACACCCGACCATAATGATCCTTTTTGACTTTATGGGCCACTGAAAACTACTCTACAAATGCATCTTACCTGCTTTAAAACAGGGGATGTTCATGCTCTTGTTGGTGAGAACACACACACTTTTTGTTTTGTTCTCAAAGGGCAATAATTCCAACCCAGCATCAGTAAAATTCTGGTTCACAGCCATCAGACCCAGCTGGTTTGTCTGATTTCTAAGGCTCTTTGCCACAGAGTCTTCACTGCCGTAGACCGTGCTGGCATCAATGAAGGAGGTGACGGCGTTGATCTGCTCACGAGTAAACGTCCTGGGATTGCACACGGACGCCGACTGGATGAACGGCATGCAAGAGTTTGACCTCAGCATCCGTGGGTCATCGGGGGGAAACTAAAGAAAACAAACACAAATGGTGCCTCAGTGTCCTGGGTTAAGCTGAGACAGAGTTAACTTCCTTCATAATAACTAGCAAGAGGCTGTGTTTTGCATTTGTGCTCAGAAGAAACCTGATGAAAAGTGATGTTTATGCAGCTGCCAAGGTTGGCAGACCGGAGAAGCTGGGAGGGAGCACAGCCCCAGTGACCAGCCCAGGACTTGATCTTGGGTTTGGGATTGAGACCTAGAGTGGCCAATAATCTATTCCATAACACACCCATCATGCCCAGGATAGAGGTGAGGACCCTCCAGAAGATCGTCCGTTTTTGTTTCTGGATCTCTTTTGCTCCGGGTCATCTCGCTCCAGGTGGTCGCTCTCCCAAGGCCTTACCCCCCACCCCGGTCAGCTCTGGGTCTGGGACACTCGGACTGTTCTCTCCATTCTGTGAGGGCGGTTTCGGGACTCTCTCTGCTCCGGGATCATTAGCCAAGAACAGGCTGTGCCTTGGTCATCATGTGGGGGGGCAGTGTCACTGTGTATCACTCATTTGTATATTTGTATATAGGGTTATTTTCAATATTATTGCAGTTTAGTTATTAAATTGTCCTTTTTTCCCTTCACCCCTTTAATTCTCTCCCCTATCCTCGGGTCGGGGGGATTGGGTGAGCGGGTGTGTGTGAGTTGCCCCCAGCCAAGGGCAAACCCATCACACTCAGAAAGTCATGTGGTCTTATTCTTACTGTCTTAAGGTAAGCACAGGATGGGATGAAAGTCAGGGCACCTTAATCGGGAAGCAAGGGGACTTGAAGGCACAGTCAGTGTCACAGTGAAGCTCTGGGCTCACTCCTGCGCCGCTGGCAGGGGCCAAGTCTATGTCGTGGTTGATCCACTGGCCCCAGTGCATGAAGACAAGAGAGAGCTCTTGATCTTGAGTGATGTTCTCGTTGGCTGTGCGAGCAATTTCATTTGACACTTTCCGAACCTGCGGAAAATCAAAGTGAACAACACCTACTACAAGACCAGGCATAAGGTGATCTTAGACAAGATCGTAAGAGTTAATTATGGCATTAAACAGACTGACGCCACGCCCCAGCTCTATCAAAACACGCGGTAAGTAGCATTGTTTTGACTCCACGGTCGGTCAGCCAAGCCCAGCTTTGTGGAAGGTCTTTTACAGCTGAAACTGGTACATGCGCACGCATACAGAAAGTCAAGAAGATGGCTGAGGAACACCCAAGCCTTATGGTTTGCAAAAACATCCTGGTGTATCTGAGCACACTGGTGCTATCTGCATCAGACCTTGGGATGCACACTTCAGAAAATGTTATGTTGTCCATAATTCACAGTATTCACAGCCTTTTTGCTCATGTCTGTCTCCAACAAAAAATATCACCCCAAGCCATAGCTCAGCTGTAGAAAACAAGCCTCCAATTAGCACCTGAGACCAGAGGAAAGGTTCAAGCAATTTACACTCTAGATGTTGCCACGGTTTCGTTTCTGATGGAGGCACTGAGGATAGTGCCCACTCCTGTTATTGGCCCAGAATAACAGTTCTCACCAGCGGGAGGGGAAACCCGTTGTACAGCTTTCCTTCGCTTGCTCCTCTGGGCACAGACACTCCATCTTCATACTCTGCTGGGAGCCAGCGAGCAAATGCACGGTTCGAGGACCCCAGATGAGAATGCTTTCTGGAACGTCACAAGGAGAACACGAACAGATTACTTCAGAAATGAACAGTCTAGCAGAGACTAACCTTTTGCAACCTGTTAATCCATGTCTGATTCCTCCAGTAGCAGAGGTGACAGCCAGCAAACACTGAGAAATAAATAATACCAAGATTATTACTGCAGAGAAATATGAATGTTTTTTGCATGAAGAAAAGATTCCTCATGCCATTATGTTAATTTTATTTGGCATTTAAATCTCTGTAGCACCTGTCTCCACTGCTGCTCCACACAAAATCACAGTCTCAGAGTAGGGCCATCACTGGTTGTCAGGGTGACTACGCCTTCGTCCAGCTGAGGGCTGGAAGCCTCCAAGGTTGAAGATCCTTCACCTCTGCGGGGACCTGTGCCAAGGCTGCACCTTCAGGATTTTTTCCTCACGCCCAACACAGAACCTCTCAAACTGCAATCTGCAGCCGTGGCTGCATGCTGCCCAGAATTGGCATGAGTGAACTCTGCAACCCTTGTTCAGAAGGGCAATAATGCTGAGTTAGCCAATGATGGTGGCCCTCGGGACACAGAAACAGGCTGTTTGGGGGAAACCAGTTACTGAATACCAGCTGGTGCACAGCAACATTCTGTGCTTAAGCTCCTAGACCCATAAAACCTGGATAATACCTGCCTATACTGAAAAAGGGATGGTCTACTCAGAATTTGCAGCAATGTGTTTGTGAAATACGAGCATGTCCTGGAACGACTGCCACACCATAGCTGAAGCAATTCCGTCAAATATTAAGAGCCCAGTACCACCACAGCTCTTGCTTTGATTGCTGTTGTTGTCCTTACAGGACGAGTGCCCAGCTACCTCGCTGGCAGCCCACTAAATGAGGAAGCCCAAGGACGACCCTATCCTGAGCCTCTAAGTCAGCACGGACACTGCTGTCCTGGGGGGGCTGAAGGCTCTGGGGTCTGTGGGTAAAGGCACAAACTGACTGCAACACCATGAGTGTGAGCTCCCTGCATGTTGCACTGTGTCTTCACATCTGGCACATCTGTTTCATGCCAGATGCACATTGAATGCGAGTCCTGCTCAGACTCGGGGGCTGGAGTTAGCACACCAGGCAGCAAATCTATGGAAGAACAGGATAGCAAGCCTCGACTTCCACGAATTAAGCTGGAAATTTTGACATCTTCTGGTCAAAAAAAAAAAAAAAAAAAAAAGGTAACAAGGAAATAAATAAATGTATGATCCCAAGGAAATAAATAAATGTATGATCCCGGGTTTGAACCAGGAGGGAAGTTATGCATAAAAAGCTGAAGAACTCGTTTTTTCACGGTAAGGATACACACTACGTAAAGCTAGAAGAGCCAAAAATTAAAGTCCCACTTACTTCCCATCCTTACAGATCAACAGCGATTTCCTGGAGCCTCAAGCTAAGTGAGAGGCTGGCTGTCGTAGCCCCAAAATCTGCTTTCCTCAAATTTTCACTTTCCTCCACCCCAAGAAGTCCCTTCTTTCATTTAAATCAGTATATGGAGGGCAATGGGCTCAAATCTGAAATTCTCAAGAAATGACATCTTTTTCCTGCCAGGTACAGATAGAAATGCCACATCTGTTCTAGACACCGCTAAAATGAGCATTTCAGTCTTCTTGCCCTGTTGAAAGGTACTTACACAAACGACATTAAGCCATCTATCCTGGGTCGATGTATAGACTTGGAGGCTTCCTTGTCCACACACAAATCCTACCTGTTGTTGCACTCGCCAGTGATGGTTCGGTAAATGTCATGCTCTGGGCATTGAATGGAACGAATCTGATAGTCACAGCCGGTTTCTTTGGAAAGCACCTTCTTCTGTTTTTTGTCTAGTAGGTCTGCAAAAGAAACCGCGCAAAATAACATCTGCCTTTACTCATCTTTGTAATAGCTTCTTTGTGTTCTAGGTCAACGTTTGAGTCAGCTGAGTCAGGGTTGTGGATATACAACCTCTAGATTTGGGCTAGGGAAACTGTGTTGGCACGGAACGACTTTCCAGAGGAATATGCAGAGCATCATCACCAGCAACATTTTACCCTAGACTGGGAACAAAATCATGAGTATGCAGAGTGATACAACCTGGGCAGGTGGGTGTGAGGACCACAAGTGGAAGATGGGCTTGGGCTTCTGTTCTCAGGGGTCGGAGTCTCCTGGCATTCAGCACGTTGAGTTCCAGGTTTATCCCTCTTACTGTTTCCACCCTATTCACCCTAAGTTGTCTTTATCACCGAAGATACGAGACAGGCACTGCCAGAGATGACGATCCCTGTGGTGCAGACCAGGGGGTCTGGCCTGCCTCTGAGCATGCTTTATCTTTCCACCACTTACAGCGTGCTCACCTGGGGCTGTTGTGTGGAAGGGTTTTATCAGCAGTTATTTGGATCGTGGCAGAGCTGCTCTCTGACACTCCTGCTGTGACAGATTTTCTGCTCTTAGCTGTTGGGAAGACATTTTGGTCTAAACCACATTACCTGTAACATTGAATCTCCATTTCCCATGCAGCTTTATTTTAAGGAGTTTCAAAGTCGTTTCCAAGTAATCGGCAGCACGGACTGCAGATCTCGTTCTTCCTACCGGGTCCTTTAAGTGCTTCAGGAAATCCATTGGGTTGGCAACCTTTTCCTCTAGTTTTTCCTTTAAGCTGTACATAAAAGAGTCCCATGAAGCACCTTCTCTGAAATCAGACCTCCTCTGTCATGCTAGGCTGGGTGTACTTAGACGTGACAGCACCGCTGGGTCCCAGGCAGGCCCTGCTCACCTTGGACAAGCTGGCTGCTCGTCAGCTTTGCACATCATCTCAGATTTTGGCAAACAAATCATTGTGATCCCCTGTTTCAAGTTTGCATGACGTCCTAGTCACAATACATTTTGTTATATCAGGTGAGAAGGTAGATCAGTGGAAAACTGAGTTATTCAGTGACTGGATAAAATTTTACGTTTAGTGTGTCACAAGGTATATTCTGTGCATAGAGAGACAGTTTTGGTCCTGTTGCATCTCCTCCCAGTCCCATGGCTCTTTCTTGCACAACAGAAAAACTCGCATAGGGTGTGTGGAGAGACTCCTCCCCAAAGCATCCTGCTGCCTGGGACAAGCCTTTTGGGACAATACATGGAAGGAGAGCTGGGGTTTGACTTCCACTGTGACTTATTTGTGACAAGGTGCTCATCTGCACAACTGCCTCATGACTGTGGTCCTTCCCGAGAGACGTAGAACTGCAGCAGCCAGGAGAGAACCCAACATGTGTTCAGTGTGACCACTATGGACTAGAGAGATGCCCATGGCGGCGTAGGTGAGGAGGCAACAGCTGCAGGTGATGAAGGGTGGCCCTGGGGCTGAGACTGGACACTAGAATCCAGCCAAACTGGGCAAAAGGATCTCTCCAACTCTGGCAGGGAGAGGCCTTGAACAAAGACATCTCCATAATAATCATATATTGGAAGGCAGAAGGAACACACATACGTTGTCTCTTATTTCCTTACGATGTTGGGGTCCACACTGAAAAAGAACTCACCTTTTCCGGGCGTGGAAATATGCTGTGTCTACCAGCTGCCTGGCTTCACTGATGCTGCTCAGAAGAGATGAGTCTGATATCTCCTCTAACTCCTCTACTGAAAAAAGAAGCAGCAGCAGAAACTGAGGATAGTTTGTAATGCACACCAGGAGCTACACATCCCACCCCGCTGCTGGGTGCTGAGCTGCACTGATTCGCTTCACACACCGTTCCCGCTGCAAGTGTAGTGCTGCCTGGACACCCTTATCTGCGCCCCTCTTGCTCGTCTACTTCACCCTACCACTGAGGTCCTGAAAGTCACAGGACAAGAAGTGACTGTAAAGCTGTAGTTTATTATCCATCTCACAGAACTGGCTTTGGGAGGCTTTCAGGGAACTATTTTTCACCCTTCTTTTTGAAGCTTTTCTTCACTGCAAGAAGGGACATGCACAGAAGAAGCCAAATACGTGATCTGTGACCCAGGTTCCCTGTCACAAAATGATCGCGTGCTTGGAAGAGCTGTTGGTTAAATAGACAATTCAAGTTTCTTAGGCATTGACTTCACAGTCAGTGGGTCAATCTACAGGATATTTCAATTTCATACTGCAGCTATATCTAATTAGTAATCCTGACTGAGGTTTGACTCACACCCTTCCAAACTTAGTAGTAGCAGAATGAGAAATAGAAACTTACTGTTTAATGAGGAGTCCAATGCCCTGACTAAGCAGAGAGTGATGATGGATCCTAAGAGAGTAATTCTTGATTTTATACCTAGAGAGAAATGCAACATAAATCTTCTGTATAGGCAGGGCTTTGCCGAAGCGTCGGAAGAGATTGGTGGGTTTGGTGTGACTAGTTCTTTCAGAATCCAGGAATAAAATACAGCACCCCTCTAACCAGGTCTGTAGGTGGGACCCTGGCTATCGAGGCTGGATGCAGGTGTTGGCAGGACACAGGGACATCCCTGTGACATGGGACATTCAGTTAACTGGAATGAGCAACTGCCAAAGAGGAAGCAGCCAAGTACAGTCCAGGATTCAGCGATGAAGACTGTCGGGAATGTGCGCTGGAAGAGGGCAGCGTCCTGCTGTACGGTCTTTGGGAGGGTCCTCCTCAGGTGGCTGGTGTAAAGGAGGTTAGACCCCACACGTCCCTCTCTGCCCCCTCTCACTCTTGTTACGGGGCAAAACAAGCTGCTATGTCCAGCATTGGTCCTCCAGCCTTCAACCCCCTTTATTAGTCTTCTTTATGCTCCCTGAAATTTTTTTCTATTCCTTTTTCACATTAACACTAGAAATGTGCATCGTTTGGTTTCATCAGTGGCATACACCATGGCAGAGTGCCTTCCCTAAAGGGCGATCTTTAACACAAAGGTTGCAATTAGATAAATTTTAAGCAATTTAGTCAACATTTTCACTGCTTAGAACAGGAAAGACAGACAAAATTTGGAAGAACTAATGAACTTCTCACAGTGGGGCAGAGTATCTGGCATTTACAACCTGTGGAAATTCTTTAGCCATCTTCACAGGGATTGAAGGCTGCTTATTCTTTGCAATCTTATATTGCAGGTATTGCTACAAGAGGAAGGAAAGCTGTCTTTTCTCTCTTCTCAAAGTAAATGTATTTCACATATGGGGGAAGCAGTAAGCATGGAGGACCATGCAGAGTTCCTAATGCTCTGCTCTGTCTCCTCATCTCCTTGGGCTCACCCGTGGAATGCACCAATGCCCTTACCAGAAATACCAAGCCAGTTAAATGCAGATACAGAATTAAAAAGCACTGATCTTACCTGCCATCTCTGCAGAGCTGGTAGGACTGGGAAACAAGCCAGTGCTTTATAGCACCCACACCAGGGCAGAAATTATCTGGGTCTGACCTAGGTGTGGCCAAAAAGGGAGAAACTGGGACCAGACTGAGCCAAGAGGAAATATCTGCTGGTTTGCCTCCTGGATTAAGCAGAAAGGTGAAGACTTCTCCATTCCTTCTGAGTAAATGTTGACTTCCTTTTTGACAAGTCAGTAAAAAGGAAAAAAAATGAAGGCAGACTTTCTTTTGTGCAAGTGAAAGAGATCAGCTTCATTTTATGATGATAACTAATGATGGTGGAGTTTGTCTGCTTCTTCCCTGTTGGTTGATATTTCTGATCGTTTGGGAAGCCAGAAATGGGTTGTTTTGCCAACATGCATTTGTGGAGGATACTGAGGTCCAAATGCAGCACATCTGAATGGTGGACCTGACAAAATTTGTCTCCAGGAAAACCAAAGTTGTGTCCCATTTAAAATTATTTAGTGAGATAGTTTGTATAGTTAAACAGTAGTCAGATCATCAGTCCTTTGGAAATTAACGTAGAATAACTGTTGATCATTGTGAATGACAAAGAACAAGGCAGTTGGGCAGAGCAAGCTCGAGCTTTCTCCAGTAAAATCATATGGATAGTTAATGTGGACAATCACAAAGTTATATCTGTGCAAACAAGGACAGGCTAGAGGTACAAAATGGGAGATTTCATCCTGAAATGCCTAGAAAGGAACAAAATGTTGTGTCAGCCAAGCACTTCAACATGAATTACAAAAGCTGTACGGTAGGAAGAAGGGCCACACTTCAGTGGACAAATGGGAAGGTAGCAGAAATAATTTAATTTGTTGAACATCAGTCAGGTTGATCACAAAAGATAATGCTGAAGTCTTACTGGCAATCAATCAGCCGTGTAAATCTCAAAAGATTAGGTAACCAGTTCTTCCTGCTGTTTAAATATTTTCACAGTTCTTATTAAGCCAAAATAAATAAAAAGAAAGTACGAGAAAGGAAACTGCTAACAAACATATATCATTTTACATCTAAAAAAAACGAATTGTGAAGGTCAGGTTTTCAGAAGCTGAAAATACAATGTCAATGTTTCTCCCCTAAAGAGAAATTAAAAACCAAAAGCAGAAGCTAGCCTTTGTTATCAGAGGGACTCTGACCACCCTGGCAGGCGCTCCGCGTTGTCCATCCAGCTTTCTGCCTACAGAATGTACCTAAGCAAAAGTCCAGGTACCTGAAGGGTGGTTTTGCCATTTTTTTTTTCATTTTTGACACACATATCATTTCAATTGCATTAGTGCTTCAGTGACAGCCTGGGAACCCCCATTTGCCCTTGATATTGGACACTGTTTTCCTTCAAGGGTGTGCACCACCATTTGCAGGTGCCTGCTCCCACGACGGAAGTCACCTTCCATGCAAATGCTGCACTAACATTACCTGTGTCCGACCAATTGCTCAAGCCTGGGTGTAAGTGCAGTACCGAGGGCTTTCACGTGTCCGTAGGCAAGGTGTCCCATGTCACCTCCAACTAGGATTAATGGTGTTTTGGTGCAATCATTTGAGCTTCAAGAGAATCCAGGTTATCTTTCCCACCAAGACTGATGTTCATTCAGCAGAGTGTTCAAGACATCTCTGCAGCCAGGGCATTAGTTATCCATTAATTAGCCTATCTAGAAGGAGGTTCCTCCATCAGATCTACTCTCTGTCCTGAGTGATTAGAAGTTGCAGATTTCTTCTTGTTCAGGCTCTTGGTACCACTAGTATTACTGCTCCGTCTTCCTATTCAAGCTGCAGATCTTCACCTGTAAATCCCAGTGTAAATCTAGCATCCTGTAGCTATGCGGCCAGTGGCAGTGTTTGCTAAACACGTGATCACACATTAGCTGTAGGAACAAGATCATTAAGCTGAAGCAACACAAAAAAAGAAAGTGCTCATTATTACATTCCTTATTTGCATCCTAAAGGCAAAAACCAACATCCTCCCTTCCCTGCTTGACACACCTCTGATTTTCCTGCAAGCTCTTTCAGCACCCGTTCTCATGACACACACACACTTATGCTAGTGAAACCCAGGCATGAACCACGAGTCCCAAGCTTAATAGTGATTAAGAACTTAATTTAGGTACAACTTCAAACATGAAAAGCTCCTTCTTCAGTTGCCAATGGTATATTTTTCCTATATTTCAAACTGTGGATTCATTGACATACTCCTGTGAGCCAAGAGCCCATACAAGCCAAGGCTGCCCTAGTCCAGGGCACAGTGACGTGGAAGAACTACTACAGGTTTACAAAACTGTGTCCAGTGCATCTTCTGCTCTAACAGTTGAAGGGCAAAACTTGTATAGGGGTGGACTGAACAGGATAAAATGGAAATAAGTAAGAAGTGATAGGTTAGCAGCATAGAAATATTAGGGCAAGTAGAAGATAAAAAGTTCCCAGCAGTTCAGGGATGACATTAAAATAGAATCATAGAATCACAGATTGGTTTGGGTCGGAAGGGACCTTAAAGACCACCTAGTTCCACCCTCTGCCATGGGCAGGGACACCTCCCACCAGCCCAGGTTGCCCAAAGCCTCATCCAGCCTGGCCTTGAACCCCTCCAGGGATGGGGCACCCACAGCTTCTCTGGGCAACCTGGGCCACTGCCTCACCCCCCGCACAGGAAAACATTTCTTCCTCACATCTCATCTCAGTCTGCCCTCTTGCAGCTTCAAACCGTTCCCCCTCATCCTATCCCTCCACCCCTGATCCAGAGTCCCCCCATCTCTCCTGTAGGTCCCCTTTAGGTACCATTTTTAACAAAAAAAATTTACGCATTCTCTTTGTGCAGAAGCAGTGCTCCAGCTTTTACACACCGTGGCGACACGGGAGCTGCTCCAGTTGAATAAAACGAGTTTGTCCAGCATTGGAAATATAGAAGCTGCAGCACTAAAAAGTAACTTTAGCTCTTTATGGAGAAGGCCGGCTGGTTTTGTCCTCAAGGTCAAATACAGCCTCTGGGCAGCAGAGCAGTTTCAGAAGATGGTGCCCAGGGGAAAGCACGGGGTGACGAGAATAGTACAGCGTCCTGGAACGGCTCTTGTGGACTCAAGTGTACGACCAGGATCTGGACACAGGCTCGCTACTGGATGCTCTCTGGGAAATATGTAAGGGGCCAACCCCAGAGCAGCAATTCAGTTCAAAAGCACATGAATTAAAAACTGAGAAGCTGTGGGCTAAGAGATTATTTTCTCTTTATTTCACCATATTACAGAGTTACAGCTCTCCCACCCAAAACACGTTCCCTCTGCCCATGGTTCAACCAATCTACCCCCACCAGCCAGCAGCTCTGGAGAAGGGGAATCGGCACACCAGGAGGGCCTCACTCTCCAGCTTGGGGTGGTAACTGGTGAGGTTTGCTGAGAAAAAAACCCTCAGGAGCTGGTACCCATTTTGCAGCAGCTGCACATGTGCTCGAGGGCCCCATGCCATGGTCAGCTCACTCCTGATTCTTCGCTCAGCCAGAGCTTTCACAGTGGTGGTGTGTGAGTGACAGCAACAGCAAGGGATGCTCAGGAGGTGGCACCACAGGTCTTTCCAGCATCACTGAAGTGCTCGCTTCAGGGGTTTCTCCAGCTCCCTGATGCCCAGGAGTGAGATTATTGTCTCTCTGAAGTCCTCCTGTAAAGGCTCATCACTTATCAACACCCAGGGCCACGAAGCCTTCTTAGTGCAGCCCTCCGTCAGCCACGGAGACTGCTTCACAGCCATGAGGAGGTACTCTGGACAAGCACAGTGGCTCCATCCTCCATGCAGAAACAGGTGATCTCAACAGACTGGGCGGTGCCCTCAGTGAGTACAAACTGCTCCGTGCCTCTTTCCAGAAAAGATGTCCATGGGGTGACCGTCTGTGGGGTGACCATCCATGACATTCTCAGGCTGTGCTGTGGGACAGCCCGAGCACTCTTGCTGCCGGGGTTGCCTGCAGTACTCTGGGTGGTCCCTGCAGCCATGGGGGCCATGGCAACTCAGCTTGACTCACCAGGGTAGGGTGTTCAGATCCAACTCTGCCCCGAGCAGTAGGCACAGTTCCCAGGGCAGGAAAGCTGTGGAAAGCCGTCTGTGACTTTCCAGCACAGTGGTAGGACCCACCACACCCACCAGGACAAGACACTGCACATCCATCCATGGCAAGACCTCACCACGTGGGGCCCAAACACGACTCCTGTCCTGAGCAGCAGCTAGCACACCTCTTCCTTGTGAGCAGCTCTCCTTCCCCAGGGGCTGCTCCGTTCTTCCCCTTAACATGGACCAAGCTCCCTCTCTTATCCATGAACAAGATCTTCAGCTCCTCATGTACCAAACTTCTTCCTCCCCATGTTTTAGTAAAATCCCCCTTCCATTCCTTCCACTTTGCTTTCAAACTGTGATGCCATGCTCAGACTGGGGCATGGGAGATGGCTTCCCTGGATATGGGCTTGGCACATCTGGAAGGACACCTCAGCTGCTGCTTGTGCCAAGCAGGAGGATGGTTTCTCCTTTTTTCCAGTTTATGTTATCTTCCTGCTCTGGAACCAGTTCCTATCCTGACATTTGGACACAGCCATGCACCAAAGCAGAAGCAGTTGCCAGGCCCCTAGTAAGCCACTGGAGAACACATGGCTTCAAAAGTTACAGAGATTTATTGAAACAAAGAGGGAGTGGAAGAAGCTTTATATACTCACTGTAGTTTTCATCATGCCATACCAGCTGAGAGGCATGAGAGTCATTTGCTGCAATGGACTCGTTTCCCTGGACTACAGCTTAATTTCTAGAGGGGCTGAATATATGAGTAGCTGTAAAAAAACCAGCATAATTTTGGGGGTTTGATTCAATGCTTAACCATGTGAAGGAACGTCTGTACGGACAGAGCTTTCACGGATTCATCAGTCTTCACAATGCACATGCAGCAGTCTCCTCTTGACCATCATATGCCATCGTATTGCAACCAGTGAGACACTTAAGCACTGCTTTATGCTCAGGACAAAGTGTCTTCAACATCGCAACAGGCAGTGGGACGCAGCAGTGAATGGTGACCACTGTGTGCCGGGTCCAGCAAGGCCAGCACTTGAGCAAGGCAGCTGCTATTTTCTGAGACCTGGAAGATCAAAGCACAGCCTGAACGGCTTTTTTGAAGAAGAGTAAGGTCTGTCTCATGACAGACTTTGTGGTTTTCTATGTTGCGTAATACTGAAAAGTGCCATCTATTACAAGGTAAGAGCTGTCAGTTCCCTGTTGAACTCAGACTTTGCTATAAACACATCCTGTTCTTTCTGCTCAGCAAGATTGCTTTGTCTGTACATATCACAAGAATTGTAGATGAAAATGGGTGTTCACTACCGATGACACAAGATTAGATAAGAAAACAAGTCAACAAAAAAAAAACCCCACAGCTCTGAGAAATGTTGCAGGAATTCTGACCGGTGCAACTCAAGTCTGAGTCCAGCCAGGCTGCAAGAACAACTTGAGAATACAGTCTCCTCCAGAGCTGCTGTTTGAGCTCTGAAGCTCTCCAGACCACACCTTTTGCCCTCCTTAACCTCTTCAGACCTCTGTTTCAAGCTCTGGTCCCCTCCAAGCTCCTTCATTTGGGTACCACTGCTCTCCAGGTCCCTCTGCTCCTGCTCTGGTCCCTCCTTTGGGGTCTGGACCCCTCTGTCCTTTCCACATGCACTGTGGACCCCTCCAGACCCCTCCTTTTGGGCTGTGGTAATGTGCAGGTGTATGTGCTATGGTCTGGTCCCTCCAGGTTCCTCCATTGGTTGAAGGTTGTTTGAACTCTTACCCTGAAATGAAACCTCACCTTCATCTTCAGAAGGAGTAATGCGAAACGGTTAATTCCAGACCACAGACCTCACCTTCACTAACTGTGCCCACCAGGATGTTCATGGCTTTCCAGGTCTGAGGGCTCTCCACTCTTATGCCACACCCTAACCTGAACCCCACAGGCACTTCAGGAGATTCAGGGAATGTCTCTCCCAGCTCTGAACGTGAACATGGTGCCCAGAAGAGGGGGAAGGAAACCTGAATAACTGAAAGGGGTGAAGTTAAGCTATACCTTTCTCCTGAGTCTCTGCATAATTGTCCAAAGACAGTATTGCCCCTGCTCACCCCTCTCTTTAGCTCTATCACATCTGCTGGCCTTGCCCTACTCACTATCTCGTGTGACCAGAGATGGAGCTGCTTTGAGCACCTGGTTCCCAATGCATTGATGCATCCGAGCAGGAAGCCACCCATGCCTGGGCATCCATCCATGCCTGTGGGACTGTGCCAAGCCAGACCCCATGTCAGGACTATGACCTCCCTGGCCAATGGAGGTGGGAAATCAAACCACCCAGTGAGGCAGAGGACAGGGAGGGTGGCAGTGCAGACAGATCCTCCTTTGGGCTGTGAGCTGAGCATGGAAGAGCAGTTTCTGCCCAGTGAGGTTTCCATCCGAACCACTTCCTAGGGTGGGGACATGGGGTGGCAGTGACACAACAAAGCAGTTGCACAACTCTTGGGCATAACTCTGGGAACCCAGATAGGGCTTTGGATATCTCAAGATGGGTTTCCAGAGCCAGCTCCCACCCAAACCAGGGACAAGCAAGTGCTTCTAGGACTGTCCTCCAGCTAGAACACTTGTGCTCTGAATGAGAGGCCAAGGTCACTACCTGACCTCGCTCAGCCAGAATTTCCTCCCGATGGTCACCTTTTCTTCCTTTCTCCAAATCCCCTCTCCCAAAAGCCAAGAGGCAGGCAGAAACCTGGTGAAAACAACACAAGTCTGCAATATCAACCTGCCAACTACCAGGCACAACACTGCCTGGGCTGTGCGTCAGACTGCCTTGGTTAGTAAGGTGTGGATCTGCTTTCACAGAGAAAATGTACGTACACTGGTGGGGAGGGAGAGGGGGCTGGCAGAGGCTGGGATGTTCCTCATCTAGGAAAGGAGGTTGGGGATGGTCGTCCAGGGAGGAGTTTCCTGTTGAATACAAGGAGACTAGATGGGACATTGACCTCCCACCATGTCCCTCTCCCATGTCACCACCACTGATGTTGTGACTGGTGCCCAGTTCCCTTTCCCAGTACTGCTGGGATGCTGATTTCTGTATCAGCCTTTGCCCTGTGCAGGGCAGCTGGCAGCAGTAACAGCAGAACCCGTGCTGGGTGCACAGCAGGGGCCCAGGTGGCAGAACCCACGTCCAGGATGGGATCAGGTCCCGTTGTGCCTCCCGGGGCAGGGTGACAGCCACAGACCCCTCTGTGCAAGCTGCTGTGATGGCCGAGTGGTGAAGGCGTTGGACTTGAAATCCAGTGGGGTTTCCCCGCGCAGGTTCAAATCCTGCTCACAGCGGGAGCTTTTACTGGCATCCCCCGCATTCCTGTCCCCACGAGGGACACAGACCTGTCACCCCTCATCCAGGGACCCTGCGTTTCCACCCCGTCCCTGCCCTGAACTCCCAGGGACCCCTTACCTTTGGGGAGAGGGCCAAGGAGGTGCTCAGGAGAGCAGGGAGAGCAGCCCTGCACCTCTCCTTATCACAAGAAGAAATCCTGCAATAGCATGTCAGTCCCACACAGCCATGTCACCCTGCACCCCATCACCCTGCTGCACTCTTACGCTTCTCCCTTCAGCCAGTCACCCTGCTCCCTGCAGCTGGCACAGGCTCCTGGACCCCTCCACTGGGGTTTTTTCTGCTGGGGTGCCCAGCCCAATGGTAGTGGGGGACACGAGGCTGCTGCCACCCCCCAAAATGCATCCACCCTGACCCAGTCCCATGCAGTGGTGTGGGGGCTCCTGAACCCTCTGACAAACCCCTGGAGCTGCTTGAGGGCAGTGCAGCCACCCAGGAAAAGGCTGGGACCTGCAGTGGCCACAGGGACCCCCTTCCCTGGCTGGGAATCGAACCCAGGCCGCGGCAGTGAGAGTGCCAAATCCTGACCACTAGACCACCAGGGATGACATGGTGGCCATGGTGGGCCTGTTCGTGACCACCAACCAAGCGCTGAAGGGTCAGGGACACTTGGGCCTCATAACCGCAGGAGAGGACCACCTGGGATAGATTCCACAGCCTTGCCGGGGGGATTTTTCAGGGACACTTGCTCCTTTCTGAGAGCTGTGGCACTGGGCAGACCCTCTGTGCAAGAGGATCACACCTCTGCCAGGCTTGGGAAGCCGGAGGTGGCTGTGCCGGAGCTCTCATCACCACTGAAGGCGGGTTTGGTGAAGGTGATGATGGCCAAGGGTTCAAGAAAAGAGTTATCAGTTGCCT
>NW_010128213.1:59359-66721 GCF_000699245.1 Pterocles gutturalis
CTGCTGATGGTGGAGTGTGGACCAAATTTGTGCTGCTGTGCATTGCCAGGCTCACATGACACACATCACCCTGGGCAGAGGCAATCCAGCTCCATGGACACAACCGTGAACCAACCACTTCCCATTGCACAGCCAGGGTTTCCTCATGGTCACCTCAGGAGAAGCAGAACGGTGCAGGCACAGACTGATGTCAGCAGAGCCTTCTCTGCCTGGGTGGAATCAGGCTGGGAGAGGGAACAGGTCTGGAGTTCCCATTCCTACTGGTTTTACAGTAACATCTGCATCTTGTTTTGCATGGAGAAAACAGCTGGTTGGGGCCATCTTCTGAGACTTCATCTGGAGCTGCAAAGAGTAGGTGATCCTGGTGTCCTGGCTGCGGCTGGGATAGGGTTAATTTTCTTCTTAGTAGCTAGAATAAAACTGTGTTTTGGATTTAGTATGGGATTTGGAATGAGAAGAATGCTAATAATATACTGACGTTTTCAGTCATTACTAAGACAATCAAGGACTTTTCAATTTCCCACACTTTGTTAGTCTGCAGGTGCACAAGAAGCTGGGAAGGAGCATAGCCAGAACCATGGACCCACAAATACTGGGTCAGGATTCGAGCTTAGGTTTAGGATTGAGGCCCAAATTGGCCAATGATATATTCCATATCATCTAACGTCATACTCTGTATGTTGTAAGGATCTGCCCGGAAGCTTGCTCTTTCTTTTGGTATTGTGGTTTCAGGGCTCTCCCTGCTCTGGGATCGTTATCCGGGAAAAGGCCGAGCCTTGGTCAGTGGGTGCTGAGCAGTATCACTGTGCATCACTCATTTGTATATTTGTAGATGTTACTACTGTTATTATAATTATTATTATCATTATTATTTACAATTTTATAGTATTTCATTTATTAAATTGTTGTTATTTCAATCCACGTGTTTCCTTTCCTTTTACCCCTTTAATTCTCCCCTCTATCCGTCGGACGGGGAAGGGTGAGTGAGCGGCTGCGTGGTATTTGCATGCTGGCTGGGTTAAACCATGACACCTGGTTTCCAGAGAGTCCTTCTGAAGGAGCTGAGACTTTTGCCTTTGTTTACCACACAGAAGGGGGTAGCTCTTGTTAGTCAGCATGCTTGGGGAGCTGTGCTGGGCGGGAACCACAGACGGTAGCAATGCGCCAGCATTGCCGGGCATCCTACAGCAGTGATGTTTGTGGCCCACTTCCACCCTTCTCCTGAACACCACATGTAGTTTCCTTGGCCCGATACATTTCACTTAAGAAAATAAGACATAAGAATACATTTCACTTACTGAAAGAAAAAAAAAAAAAGAAAAAGGGACTAAGTCAGGCTGAGGTAAAACCAAAACCAGTCTTCTCTCCCACCACTGGCACCCACCTCCTAGAAAGAGGCTTTCTGACAAATAAGAAGATGGAGAGGGGCTTGCAATGGGTCCCCTGCTCCCCAGCTTGTTGCTACCAGCATGGGCAGGACAATAGGGTGCTGCAGAACCCTGGACCCCCGCCCAGGGCAAAGAGCCCAAGGCATAGCCCAGGGCTCAAGGTGAGAGTACAGATGTCACCTGTCCCTGCAGCACCCAGCACAGCGGGGTTCAGCCCTGAGGGGGACGAGCACTGACACAGACGATGACACCTGGGAGTTGCCCGGTGCTGGCAGGAGCCCTGCTGTGTGCAGGGTGGAGACCTCCACCCATGTCCCTGGGCAGCAGGAGGAAGCACTGAGATGGAGATGAACAGAAGGGCTCCAGGAACATTTCCCTCAAAAGACAGCAGAGGGCCCGGTGCTCCTTGGATGCTCGTGTGTGGTTGAGAGGAGAAGTAAACGGAGAGAGAGAAATTCTCTCTGACTTGCAGGCGTCAGTGCACACAGAGTGGGGAAATCTCCCTTGTCCCATGCAGGTCCCTAGAATGGCCGGTGCAGCTCCCCGCTCCATCCGAGGCCAAACACCAGCGTGGTCCCCAGGGTCCCCCCTGCATCCCTTCCATGACATGGTCTGGGGTCACAGTGGGACTTCTGGCATCCAGCTGCCCCATGGTGCCCCGACCTCTGCCCAGGTTTCTCTGCGATGCAGGATGGATCCCTGCCGCTGGCCGCTGCCGCTGGCCACTGCTGCTGCCACCACCCCGGAGGAGCTGCACCGCAGGGCAAAGGGAGGCAGTGGGCAGCTTTGGAGGAGTGCAGGGGAGGATGAGAAGGAGTGTCATGCTGCTGCAAGGATGGAGCGAGGATGGAACCACGATGAGTGATCTGGCATCTTTACAACACTCTGGCATCTCTGCCGTGATGGTCAGGGCTGTAGAATACACTCCCCAAAACCTGCACAGGGACAAACCCCCTGCGTGAGGGGCAAGACTGGGCTGCCCAACGGTTATACGGGGTTATGTCATCCCTCAGACATGTTGGTGGGGGGAAGAGGGAGTTGTGCTAGGCTGAGGCGCAGCCACCCTGCGCTTTCAGAAAGATATGCAGATGTCATGGTTTCGGTTGGCTCTACAAGTTCTAACAGAGCGTGAGCTCCGACAGCCTTGTGGTCGGGGAACCGTCAGTATCACTCTGTGGTTTCTTAGATCTCTATCTGGCCCTGGAAGACATTTTGTCACAGACAGTAGCAGTTCCTTCCTTTGCCAGCAGATCTGGGCACAGCAAAATGTGTCCCATAGCAGGACAGTCTCGATCTGCGATGGCAGAAGAGTTGCTGCCATCCCACCAAATGCAACAAGGAAGCGATGGACCCTGGGGGCTGCATGTTGGAGCCCAGGAGTGTGCAGGGCCATGCCGTGAGGCAGGTGGAGGGGATGTAAAAACCTACTCTCTACAGGTACAGCTCCTTTGAAAGAAAAGTCCCGGCCCCAGGATCAGCCTTGGGGCAGCAGGGACAGGTCAAGGCTCAGTACAAAATAGAGGTGCTATTGTAGCGAGGAGGTGAGGCTGAGACACATCGCCTTGCTGTGCACCCCTGTGCACATCTGGGCATGAGCAATACGTACAGAAATTAGCCAGAACAATGGGCTAATTGCAATACTGGAATGCATGCAGTATGGGACCAGCAATAAAGAAACCCTTTCCCCATCTCCAAGAGTGGGATGTCCCTTGGAAAATTCCAGCTGAGATTTTGTCCCTTGCAACGCCTGAGTAGCCCCCCAAAATGTCACCACTGCGTGTTTGTGACAACCCTGTGCTGTCAGTCACTTGATTCAGCTCCAGGTCCCTCACATGTTTTTGAAGGCAGGAGTCCTCAGGGACCCCAGGACACCATCACCCCCAGCACCGTGAGGATGGCTCCTGGCAAGGTGAGTTGGGAAAGCCACGGACTCTTTCCCACCCCAGCAGGGTCCCTGGCACAGCCCATGGGGACCATCCTGCAGCACTGGTCCATACCCATGGGGACATTGTGGTGGAGGGGACACTGGGGGGAGGTAGCCCCAACAGAATCATAGAATCATAGAACCGTAGAATGGTTAGGGTTGGAAAAGACCCTAAAGCCCATCCAGTGCCACCCCCTGCCATGGGCAGGGACACCTCCCACTAGCCCAGGTTGCCCAAAGCCTCATCCAGCCTGGCCTTGAACCCCTCCAGGGATGGGGCATCCACAGCTGCTCTGGGCACCCTGGGAAGACTCAGACACAAGGAGGTCTCCGAGGGCCCCATGCAGATCCACGCAGCATGGTGGGGGAAAAGGAGAGTGGGAGCAGAGCAGTGCTGCCCTGCGGTCCCTGCTGCACTACTGGGGACGTGGGGCAGTGAGGAAATCCCAGGGAGACGAGCTCGTGGTGCCTCGTGAACAGCAGTTGTCACTGGGAGCCGGGCGTGAAAATACCCGGAGAAACCACAGGCTGTGAGCTGGCAAATTTGGTGCTTGTTGCAGAGAAGAGGGCAGTGGAAAAAGGGGAAACGCTCCCTGGGGCATCCCAGGAGCCCATCGCCTTGTGGCAAGGGCAGTGCCAGGGGGCTCTGGGTGGACCACATCATGAGCCCTGTGACTGTGTGTGTGTCTCCATGGGGACAAGGTGCCATGTTTGCATGAGAGCTGGTCCCTCTCCACTCCCTGGGCAGGAGAACCTCCTGCTCTGCCTTCTGCATCCCACCTTGTACCAAACCCACTTCTGTTTGCCCCGTGTCTCTGGGAGAAGATGGTGTTTGTAGAGTCAGATCATGGAGCCAGGCTTCCCAGAGAAGCGCTCCCCATCCTGGCTGATGCTGGGCTGTGTTGGGAGGGGTTTGGAGGTCCTGAGCTCCATACTAGGAGCACAGAATTGAGGATTTTGTGTTTCATGGTGCCAAAACTGCCAGCCCAGATCTACAACCAGTCTCCAGAGTGCCAGCTGTCCTTGCTGCCTGCACAGGCAGCAGAGCTCCAAGTGTGTCTGCTGTCCATGCTGCCTGCCTGCATCCTCCTTGTGCGTGTCCAGGTGTCACCATGGGAGCAGGGATCCTGGCTGGACCTCTACTGTCCCCAAGCATCTGAGCACCTGTTTCCTCAAGGCCTGGATCCCTGAAAAGGAGACTGAGTTGAGGTCCTCCTGACCCTTCGGGGAGGATGCGGAGATGAGCTCCCTGAGTATAGCTGTCGTGCTGGTGAATCTAAGTGTGAACCTGCTGCTCAGGGGCGGTTTCATATCCTGTCTCGGTCAATAGAGCCCTCATGAGGGTGCCGATTTGCTCAGACTTGCCTCACCTCACACAACGGCTATTCTGGTATTTCCTAGACCTGCTGCTTCCTTTTTTTCAGCATTTCTGAGGCAAAGGTGCCATGACATCAGCTCTGTTACGCTTTGGAAACTCCAAGTGTTTGCCTTGAAATCTGACTGAGGGGGCTGGCCACCATCCATATAAAAAACAAAGACCAAGCCAGCACCTTGCACCAGACACGGGAGGAATCTGCTCTGGTCCTGCCTCTGCCCTCATAGCTCATCCCTGTCCATGATGAATGTCTCCGCAGTGTGCCTCTCCATCATCCTCACTGCTGTCCTCTTCCCTCAGGCCTCTCCTGCTCCAAGTGAGTATAGCATCTCTCTCTGCTCTCTTGGGGGGATGTTTGCTCTCACTGGCAGTAATTTTGAAGCAGAACTGGAAAAAAGTTAGCTGCAAAGGTTGGAGACCTGTGTGAATAGCTTCTCCTGCTTTCTCGAGACTGATCTTCCTTTCTAGCATCTTTGGGATAAATTTTACTAAAGAGTATCAAAGTTTTCAGGTATCACCTCTCCTGATTTTGTTGCTGGGCTTTAGGAGGGATCCCAGCGTGGCTGAAGGGATTTTTGTCATTGGGAGTGAAAAACATTTAACAAGAAATCCTAACAACTACTTTAATTAAGCTTTGGTGTTCACAGCAATTTCTTGATGACTTTCTGGGGAAACAGGAAGAGAAGAGGGCTCCACAGATGATTAAGGGGATGGTTGCCCAAGCTCTTGGCTGGGGAATGTGCAGTTTAGTGAGTGACAGACTCATGGTGGCTTTCCTGATCTCTTCCAGTTGGGGCTGACACAACCGTGTGCTGCTTCAGCTACACCGTGCGAAAGCTGCCCCAGAGTCATGTGAAGGATTATTTCTACACCAGCAGCAAGTGCTCACAGCCAGCAGTTGTGTAAGTACCGGCTCCTGCTCTGGGCTCTGCCAGCTTTTGGGGTCTTTGCTTCACGTCCAACGGGGCCAAGAGCACGGTGGTGGTGTAAGGAACCACCCCTGGAGTAAGGGAAGGGGGCAGCCGCCACGGGTCCCATGCACGTGAGCACTCAACCTCCTCAGCTGAGAAATAAGTGGTCTCCTTGGTCTCCTTGAACCATCCTGGTGCTGGGAATAAGGTGTGGGAAGGAGATCCCTCTGGTCATGAGCCCAAAGCACATAATGTCCCACCTGCAAGACTTGCACTTGAACCTCTGAACCTCTGAGCATGGGGGTTTCTCCCAGGGGACCTTGGTGTCACCCTGGCCTCTGGGCTTTAGGAGGCTCTGCAGCCCCCCGATGATTGCAGGTGTGTGGGAGAGGCAGGTCAGCATGTGCCCAAGAGGTTACCCAAGGCTCTCATGTCCCTTTCCCCCTCTGGGGCTGTAACACCTCCCTGCCTGAATTGACAGGTTCATCACCAGGAAGGACCGGGAGGTCTGTGCTAACCCTGACGCCAGGTGGGTGAAGGAATACGTGAATGCCCTGGAGCTGCAGTGAGCGCTGGGAGCCGAGACGTCTCTGCCCTGGAGAAGTCCTGCAAGACCATCCAGCAGAGTCTTGGCACAGACCTAGAAATCCTGCTGCTGAGCACCGGGACCTGCTGAGCCACCTTGGGACCCCTGAAGTTCATTTTGTCTTGCAAAGGTGTCATTTATCCACGATAATTTATCCACCCTTATGGACAGCTGTGATGCTGGGGACCTCCTGGCCTCCCAGTCCTGTCTTGGTGTAGCCTGCTGTGTGACATGTGGCTAAACTGTCCCCTCCTTGTGCCTCTGCTGCTAGAATGGGAGGGGGATTCTATCCCCAGAGCTGTTTGTGGGCAGTGGTCTGTTGAAATTAGGTATGAGTACTGTCATGTAAACCCAGGCTGACTTCCAAGTCAGCCGGATGAATTTTGCCGTGGTACGGTAGATGCTGTGACTAAGATCTGTCTCCTCAGCGGAGGAAGCGATACGCTGGTTACTTACAGGATGCTCATTGTGGAACCGCATTGTTCAGCCTTGTTCTCAAAATGCTGTCTCTTGCTGGTGCCAAAGAATAAAAATCTTTTCTCTCTGTGTCACCTCTGGAAGAAGTTGTTCTTCTACTGCCTGGAAAAATGGGGCTGATAGAACCCCACTACAACCATTTTGGGAGATGCAGGGGAAGAACCCCAACCTCCCAGCTGGAAACACCTCAGCCTCCTTCACCCCAAAACCCTTTGCCTCTGCATGGCCTCGCTGCTCCCAGCACCGCAGCAGCAGCCGCCCCATCACGGCTCCAGCACCCCCAGGGCTGCTCCCCTCAGCCTCTGTGCTGCTGCAGAGCCAGCCCCTTCCTCATAGTATCAGCAGCCAAGGCCAGGAGCTGGTGGAGCTGGACCCGCTGGATCTGCCACTGCGGATTTGGCAAAGGGATGTCTGGAAGTCACAGGGTGGGGAGGCAGCGGTGTCACTGCATGGAGCTCAAGGGAGGGTGACCCAGGGGCTGGTCAGCTGGGACCACGTCCCCAGCACAGGCTCCTCCAGGGATGCAGTCCGAGCTCTGCTCAGCTCTGGGGATGCTCTGTCAGCGTTTTACTGCAAAAGACAGGCAGGAATTATCTGCTGCTCTTCATCTTCTTTGGTAAGGAAACCTCCATTTGGTTTTAAAAAGCACAAGAGACCAAGCACCAAGTAAAACCAACAAAAGCACTTTACCAGCCTATGGT
>NW_010128213.1:66738-66978 GCF_000699245.1 Pterocles gutturalis
TGGTGGGGAGAGAAGGAGGCTGCTGGGTCTGCCCTCCCTGCCGCTGAAGCTCTGTGGGGGCGAACAGGGACCTTTGCTCTCCAGGCTGTCTCCATCAGAGTTGTCTGAAGCAAAATTCAGAAGCTTTTTTATCGCCCGTTGGCCAAGAATATCCCCACCTGGGAGCTTGTCCATGTCAAATCTTCACCTCCCAGGACATTTTCGACTATGAAATGAGCTGATCATCACCCCTGGGAGTAA
>NW_010128214.1:0-5421 GCF_000699245.1 Pterocles gutturalis
GTGGGTGATGCCCTGCGCGCAGTGGGGCTGGCAGGGCTTCTGGCTGCCGGTGGGAAATAGCAGGAGTGCAGCTAGTGATGGAGACAACCATGGAAAAGGAGGAGGCAGGAAGAGCAGGCAGTCATTGCAAATGCAGAGTCTGGCCACACTGTGTCCCCCTCCAAGCACTGCATACACTTGTTTTTTCCTAAGCGTCCAGAACTGTGAAAAAGAATGAAACTATAAATAATGCAATCTCACTCCACATTTCTCATTTCCCAGGCTTTCTTCTGCAGCATGCTAAGTCACCTCATGTTTAATTTAATGTTCTCAGCGCTAGATCTCTGGTTAGAAAACCCATCTGATGCTTACATTATGCTCTATTTGAAATTTTTTTTTGGACACAGATTTCACGCTTCATATTTGGGGCAGGATTCCTGTCCTCCCCGAGTGCGCTTGTGCCACAGCTGCCTGCCTTGCACCGGCAGGAGCCGTGACTCATCTGAGGAGCGGTGAGCCTGGACCCAGCTCCACGCGCACGGCCAGCGCCTCCCCCAGCCACCCACTCTCCTTCACCACTCCTCTCGCCTTTGCTGGTTTGGAAAGGTCCAAGATTTCTGTTCCCTGGCCCTGCAGTGCAGTCCCAGCCCTCCCCAAGCCTTTCACAACCGATCGCAGCACGCTGCACACCACACTGCTTCTGCTGGAGATAATTCTGCTCTCTGCTTGTTTGTCTGCATGGTGTATTTATACACACCTTTTTCTCATACGAGAGCTAGCATGTGCTTATGAGCAGCGTATTCCTAGCAATTTGCTTTCTGGTTTGGGGGAGATTGAGCACACTGATAAAATGGCTAAATTTATCCGAGTAACATCAGGAAACTTATCTGGGACAGAGGTTTCTCCAAGCTGATACCTACCAGCCCTGGCCAATGGTTGGTGCTTCAGAAGAAGTCAGAAAAAACTGCTCTGCACCTTACCGAGCCATGCAAATCCCTTATTTTGGAAGAAAATGTTTCCTCAGTAGCTTTATTTCCCATCCCCACCCCCCACACTCTCTTTTTATCATGAGGAATTACAAACATAGCTCAGGAAATGATTCAGCCCACTACTGAGCCTTGCAGCTCGAATGATGCTTAAATACAGGGGCCGGGAGGGAACAAGGCGGGTGGCCCGACCCACAACGGGGATGTGCCTGCAGCTCCAGCCCCGCTGCCTCTGGTGGCTCTTCTTCTCATTTTAATGCTTAAAACAAAAACCTAAATGAAATGTCAGACAAAAACAATGATCGCAAACTTGTAATTTTAGTAATTGCTTTAGTAATTTTAGTAATTGGTTTGTAACTCATGGGGCAACACGGATACGGAGCATCTTGAACCGGCTTTGCCTCATGTGATGGCGTCCAACCAAAGCCATTCCTTCCACGCTGGCTTGGTTGGCACTGCAGAGAACCTGACATCTTTTCTGGAAATTGGCTAAAGTAGGTTATTCAAGAAAAAAGGAATGCTGCAGGATGGCATTTTCTGCCATAGGAAACCAGAGCAGGTACTTTTGCTGCCGCCACCACCACTGCTGGCATGGAAAGGGGACTGGAAAGCCAACTGGTAGCTCCCCAGTACTGCCATGTGGGTGTTTGGAGTAGAGACTGCTCTTGATTTCAAGAAATGCATAATTGCAGTGAGGAGGCATAGATGTGAACTTGATCCATCTCCAAACAGCTCCCTTTCAACCCAGCAGGGCATGGTAACTGTAAAGACATCATTTGAATTATTTCACCCCATGTTTGTTTCTCCAGGTCTAAAATATGGAGATGCTAAAAGCTGGGAAAGAGAGGAGCTTCAAAGGGAGAAGCAATACTTACGATAACATCAAGTAGTGGTTCAGATGGGAAACCAGCCTGACCATTTGTTGTAGTCACCCCCAGGAGGGGTGGGAGAGGCTTGTTTCCTCCTGTGTTTTATTTGATAACTCAGTGTTTAAGCTGGCCTGGCAATCAGAAGGTGTGGCAAAGATGGATAGTGATTTCTGCTGTTGGGTAAGGTGGAAAGCAGCGTGACTCCTGGCAAGCCCTTGCTCTGCACCTCCAGACAAGCTGGTGCACAAGCGTCTCCGGCTGCTCTGGAGTTCGACCCGGGTGTTTGGAGGCAGCTGCGTGCGTGGGCAGCGGTCGGGCAGACACTGCCCTGGGAAGCCGTCGTCGTGTCGCAGCTAAAGCCTGTTAGCGCTTACACGGAGCACTCAATGCTGATGGATGCCTGGAAGAGTTCGACCCCTGACGAGGCTGCCCTGAGAGAGCAGAAAGCACAGAGGGGAGGAGGAAGGGGCTGGTGTGGAACGGCAAAGCGCAGCCCATCCTCCTGCCCCTACATCAGTCCCTTGGTTTCCCTGCGCCTCCCTTTGCCCTGCCTCCCAAATGTCTGCCTGAGCTGCACCCATTGCACCCCGCCTGCCCAGAGGGAGAAAACGCTTTGAGGATTGACCAGAAGAATTGAACTGGACTAAAACTGAAAGCAGGAGATCATGGGAAGTGCCATCAGCCCACCCTGCCCGGTGAGATGGACAGGAATCCTGCAAAGTGTGTCCAGCTGACGCTGCTAAGCCTGGTCATGAACATGAACCTGCCTCAAGCGTGTCTTCCAGAAATGGCCATGGAAAAGCACCTTGCAGCACTGCTGCATGGGCAGAGTGGCCCCCGATGGAGACCAGTGCAGTCAGTGACCTGATGGGGTTGCTGGGCTCCCCGTAAGCACAGGAGGAGCCGCTTTACCCCACAAACGAGCAGTCCCTGGGCTGAGAGGATCTTTGAAGCTTTTCTGGATGAGGGAGATCAGATTTATCTTCACCAGCTAGTGATTCTCGTGCTTCCCCTCACTTTGCCAATCAATAAACCCATCCCAAGGTAATACCATTCCGCTGGAAGATCGTGTTGCTCCTTGACAAAAATCACCTCTAGCAGCGATAGAGACAACCGTCCCTCTGGCTGGTGGTGTCCCCCACCCTGTAGGTGTTTGCTCTGGCTCTTAGCAGATGCTGGTGTCCCCAAAGACGTTGTGATCAGCATGCTGCTTTGACCAGCGGCCGCAAGAAGGGAGTTTGGGTGTTTAATGGAGGGTGAAGCGGCGGGTGCTGGGGCAGATGAGCCCCTGCAGCTTGTTGGGACATCCTGTGTGTGGGCTGGGTCCTGGTGGTGCCTGGCAGGAGTGGCTGAGCCCGAGGCTGGGCAGAGCCAGATCGGGCACCCAGGAGCATCACTGCCCGAGCAGTGGGGGCTCGGCACCTGGGTACTGCCCCAGCAGGGCTCCTTATCACCCATTCCTCCTGGGCACCAAAACCCCACAGATGAACCCGTGGGAGGAGGTGGGATTCAAAGGAGCTGCAGACACACATCGAGCCAAATGCTGTGTCTGAGCATGCTAGAAGTCATGTCATGTGCGGGATGAGCTGTTTGCCCCGTCATGGAGAGGAGCAGGGCCCAGCTTCGGGGTCCTCTGGCCCTGCTTCTCCTCCCGGCCCTCCCCGTGCCCCACGGCACTAAGTGCTCCTCATCCTTGCATTTTCTGTGGTGGACTTCCCCTAGTTCGTTTTTAGCCTGTAGCTTGATGATTTCTCAGGAAGCCTCTGCTTCTCTATGATGGAATTAGTAACAGCAGATACAGCAATAGCAAGTAATTATTCAATAATTAGTAATTAGTAAACTAAATTCCCGTTTAATTTGCTTTACCTAGAAAAATATTATTACACTTTGTTACCCCCTTGCGCACCTCCTAGCAGCAAAAAATAAATTAATGGGTTTTGTATTATTTTAATAGAAGCTTGCAGCCCTTCCATAAATACCATTCAAGGTATGGCACATGTGACATACCGGGAAAGTTAAGACGCATGATGTCTTTAGTGCAGAGAGAAGAGCTGACCTGAGCATCTCTGTAGGTACCTTCATAGAAGACGTTTCTGGTAGCAGATAAATCTTGCATCAGACAGTGTAGAAAGAGCAAGTGGCCTGAAGATGACAGCACCGAGGACATGCCTAAGACATGGCTGAGCAAGTGGTGTTGGACTGACGGTCCCCTGAGACCTCGAAATTTGAGAGCAGAGCCCCGCAACTCGGCACTGTCATGTAGGTGGGTGTTTCTACACCCTTTCTGAAGCCAGAGATGGGATGAAGCACCCCTAGAAATGACCTTTTGGTTTTAAAAATCTGCAGTTCTACCATGGGCTAAACATGCATGAACTTACAGAAGCTTCTGAAGCACCATCACTAGGGCAATAGCAAAGTACCCCGGGAGGTGAGCTGCAGATAGGAGCAGCTCTGGGAAGTCTCTCAGTGAGTGAAGGAGCCTGTCTGGAGCCAGGACACACACCTTGAGTCCTGCTGGTGTCACAGCCAGGAGACTGCCCGTGTGCCACCTTGGGCCATGGTATCCCTACCCAAGTGCAGGCAGTGCTCGGAAACAAGGATTCCTGGCATGGCCTTTGCTGGAAGAGCAGACCAGCCATGGCTTTTTGGGGAGTGGGAGGGATTACCCAGGCCACCCTGCTGAAAAAGCTGTGGGCACACAGCCGTTAAATGTGGGACTGCTGGTGGGACCATCGGGCAACCACCACTGCCCATCCCAGGACATTCGTCAGTCTTAAGGCCACCAACCTCTCTTGGCCACAGCAGGACATGCCTAGAGGAACAAACACCAAGCTCCAGCTGGGGAAGGGTCTGGAGCACAGGTCTGATGAGGAGCGGCTGAGGGGGCTGGGGGTGTTTTTGTCTGGGAAGAGGAGGCTGAGAGGAGACCTCATCACTCTCTACAACTGCCTGAAAGGAGGGTGCAGTGAGGTGGGTGCTGGGCTCTGCTCTACAGTAACAAGTGATGGGACAAGAGGAAATGGCCTCAAGTTGCACCAGGGGAGGTTTAGGTTGGATATTAGAAAAACTTCTTCCCTGCAAGAGTGATGAGGCATTGGAACAGGCTGCCCAGGGAAGCGGTGGAGTCACCATCCCTGGAGGGGTTCAAGAAACGTGTCGATGTGGTGCTTGGGGACATGGGTTAGTGGGTTGGGTGGTGTTGGGTTGACAGTTGGACTTGATGATCCTTGAGGTCTTTTCCAGCCTTAATGATTCTATGATTCTGTGAAAGAGACCTTCTCAGCTCCAACCCATGGCCTGCTCTCAGACCACTCAGCTCCCAGTGCCGTTGAACTGGGAGCATGCCAGGCAAGATCTCCTGAGCTCTCCTGTCCTTCACACACACACACGCCCTACAAGCAGCATGGTCTCTGCCTTAATTTTGCCTGTAGTGAGTAGGGGGATGCCAGGTGTATGGCATGAATAGCCAACACCTCAGAGCTTCTTGAGAGAGCCCAGATGCCAACCAAGCTTCTTTGGGGAGGAGGAAATGAACCTCAGGCTGGAGAACTGTGCCTTGCGTGTCTCCTAGTTGTCCAGCTCCTGCT
>NW_010128214.1:5449-16853 GCF_000699245.1 Pterocles gutturalis
GGTCCGGAAGCCAGATGAAGGATAAATTTCTAGGTTTTTTTTCACTTCACACCACAAATGTGCCCACTGAGCCATCTTGTGGACTCCCTGGTGCGATGGCTCAGGTGTCCCTAGCCAGCACTCCAGCTCAGCTCCAAGCCTGAGTCTGGCAGCGGCAATTCAGGGCTCTTGTCAAATGAACAAACCTGCACATTTCAGTCTGTACCACAGCTCCCTGTGAGCAGAGTGGGTGGCCCGGCCCCATGTGCCCACCGCTGACCCCAGCTCTCCCTTGTGAATGGAAAAGGTGCAGCCCAAGTGCTGGCGACAGGCAGACAGCCATTGCCCGTGGAGCCAGGACTGACAGACCTGTAGGAAGGCATCCGTATCGCTGCTACTGGGGGAAGCTGGATGCACCAGGGCAGCTCTCGGTCCCTTAGGAGACTGGCGCCTGAGGAAGAGGAGGATGAGGAAGGCAGTGGGGTGAGAGCCACGCTCCTGCTGGTCCCCTCAGAGGTGCAAAGCTGGGCTGGGGCCCCTGGTTCTGTCAGAGCAGAACTGGCTTCTGGGCTTTTTTGCCTTTCAGTTGTGCACCCTGCGATAATTCCGCTCAGACAGATCCTTGGCACGATATGGGAATCAGCGATTCAGAAAAATGGAAACCATCTGTTGAGCAGCACAACAGCAGAGACCTCTTGGACCACTCACGTATGTGAGCTCTTGCAAGACCTGCTCCTTTGGGTGCAGCAGAGCTAGCTACAATTTTTTTTTAATGACACTGCTCTTTTGAAGGGAATTGCTTCCTGTGCATGTCCAGCACGTGGGTTTTGATCTCAAGTAGAATATTAACAGCAATTATTTACAGCAGAGAAATGCAGGCATGCTGCCACCCCTCCATCAGCAGCCCGCGTCCAAGGTGCTCTGGGAGCTGCTGTGCTGGGAGGGGGCATCAGGCTCTGCTGCAGGGCACGCTGCCCTGCTCACCACACTGCACCAGCCGCAGCTCAGCCACACCTCTGCTCAGCACCTTGCCTTTGCCAGAGCCCCCGAGGTGTACAGGGCTGTCCCAGGTATAGGGGACGGTCCCTCTGCCAGGCTAGACAACGATTGTTTTCCCAGGGCGCAGAGTGCAGCCCTCCTGCCATGTCCCAGCATTTAACCAAGAAGCTTGGCTACAAAAATGCTTCCTTCCTGCTCTAGAAAAGCTCATTTCCTGCTCAAAACAATGTGGTGATTTTCACCTAATGTCCACACGGGAACATTTGGCTTAAAAAACTTTGACATGAGGTAAAAAGCTGTTTTTTTCACTCAGTTTAGTAGCTCATCCTGAGCAAGCCATATGCAAAACCAGCATTTTTAACCACCACTGGGTGCCCAAGGTGAATTTGGAGAGGAAAAGAAAGGAGACCTGCAAGGTGCTCAGCCTGGCTTGGGAGGTAAGAGGAAATGGAGGCAACCTGGGGCTTTGGAGCTCTGAAACGTCAGAGATGGGGCGAAGATGCCCCACAGGGCTCAGCGCATCCTGCTCTTCGAGCCCTGACAACTCTGCCTGCACCTCCGCTCCCAGCCGCACTCCTGACCACAAGCAGCTGGATTTGGCTCTCTTGAGGTGGCTCTCCTTGGGTCTGGCCTGACTCTGCCTCCTTTCATCTTTTCTTTAATCCTTTTCTTTTTTCTGCCTTTTAAATCTTTTTCTCCAATTTCAGCATCTCTAAAGGATGAGTGAAGCCAACTGCTGTGTGTTCTGCTGTTAAACAGCTATTTACTAGGCACCAAACCACACTATTGTGAGTATTGAAAAAAATACATATCGAAGCTTTTCAGGGCTCTAATCCAGCCGAAGCACAAAGGATTGGGGATTTCAGCAGTTCCTGGGTGGTCCTGAGCTCTTCTTCCTCCAACCAGAAATACAAAGCCAATGTATGTGTGCAAAGATCCACCAAAGCTGTGTATAGACCCAACAAGATCCAAATTAAACTTTGTCACCATGACATCCCTGTGCGTGGCTCCCCAACACCTCCCAGGAGGGACAGGGCCCCTCTTTTGCTTCCCAGCAGCTTTTGGCTGGCACAGAGGTTTTTCACCAGTGCTTGAAGACCACAAATGGTGCAATCTCTTCAACCCTTGCTCCCCCACTGCAATGGCCCCATCCCAAATGGGCACTTTATTTCTGCCCAGATCTTCCACCTAGCTCTAACACATTTAGTGATTGTGAGATTAAATAAGATGTTCATCTATTTTGGGTAATTACCAGAGAAAAGTACAAATCCATTTACAAGATTTATGTTTGATGCAATCAGGTTCCAAGCCTGGCTAGAAGAAGGTGGTAGTAGTTTCCTATGCCTTTTAGATAATCAGCTATAAAATACTGCGGGTTTAGCAGACAATTCCTTAGTGTTTGCACTGGTATTCACAAAAATCTTGGGTTCAGCCCCTCTTTCTCCTGGCAGCCTGACACAGGAACTTGTAGGAAAATGTAGGAAAGCTGTGATTCACCAGGAGCTGCACTGGAGACTCCGGAGCTGAGGCTGTCACTTTGCTGTAATGGTTCAACATTGTGTGGCACCACAGCCACACTCATGGCTCGCCCAGGTTTGCACACAGTGTCTGCACGCTCGCGTGTGGCCGGGGGCTGCGGTGGCCAGCTGCTCGTGGTGCCAAGGCCGTGACTTCCCACGGCAGGAGAGGTACCATCTTCCCTCTTGAACATTAATTCCTGCAATATCCCAGCAGGGCTGGATCAACCTGTCCTGTCTTCCTCTGCTCAAGCATCATCCAAATGGCAGAAACCCAGAGCTGGGGGACACAGCTGTGCTGTGAGCACAGCACATCGAGCCAGGAGGGAGGAGTGGCTGCGGTGAGGGGTGGAGGTTTCCAATTGCACGTTACTATGTACAGCAGCTTTCCCTGTTGAGTTGCTCAAGTCACCTGGGGCATCATTTGAGGGTTTCTTTTATTCCCCTTCTCCAAAAACGTCTGTGGAGCCAATGCTCAAACATATATATTATTTGCATGTTGATTTTTCACATCCTTCCTTGTTGGGGGTTCCTCTCTGTCTCTCCTGGGCTTGCTCACATGGAAGCAGAGGGTCTCTCCTAAGACCATCCCATACCTCTGGCAGCCACACCAGCTCGCTCTCTTCCAGAGGTTCCACTGCTTCAGTACTCGTGGCCCTCTGTTGAGACCACTCCGGCACCACTTCCCAGCAGGATTTACCTTCCTGAGGACCTGCACGGGGTGTTCCCGTGGAGCCAGGTGCAGGGGCAGGCAGTGCAGCCCTCCTGCTCCCGCCAGCCTGCCCCTATCGCTCCAGCCCCACGGCAGGGCACAGGATGGCTCTGGGGGGCTGGAGAGGGCAGCGCTGCCCAGCAGTGTCCCCACGGTCCTGCTCTGCCACCAGCGGTCGAGGACACCCTGTAACATTGCTCTGGGTACCCCGGTCTTGGGGAAAAGCCAAAATTACCTGGGCAGCAGGACAGCCCCCCCAGCACCATGGCTCCACAAAGAAATCAGGGAGCCTCCAGAAAAGCTGATGCAACAGGTCCCCCCAGATTGAAACCCCGATGAGCAGGTGCCCCAGGACAACAGGCTGCAGCCCCAAATTAACCCTCTGGCTTTGCTGCTGAGACTGGTGGAGGTGCCTCAGGACAAACTGCAGCCCAGCACCCAGTGTGCTGCGTCCAGGGCAAGACACAGGGAAGCAGGGACAAGGCACTGTCCAAAGAGACACTAATTAGTGCTAATTGCAAGGAATCAGGCAGACCTAAGAACACGAAGACACAGCCGATAGCTCCAGCTGGAGGGAGGAGGGCGTTTGCTCGGCAGGTCGCAGTGGGAGAACCCCACAGACGGGAACCCCGCACAGCCTCCCCACACCGTCACCCGACTCCAGACAGAAGTGCCCACACGCCACAGCACACGTGTGGCTCCTCACGAGCTGCTTTCCCGTGTCCCTTGGGAGCAATGTCCACAGACAGAAGGGTTCCCGTTACTCATCTTGGGAAATCCCGCTGCACAGCCCAGGATGGGTTGCCGGCCCGCACTGGCCTCTGGCTGCTTCAGAGGCAGGAGAACCGCCGGGGAGATGTCCCAGGAGATGCCAGGAGGTGCCACATCGCAAAGCAAGCCTTGCTCCTGTGCTCCCAGGACCCTGTGCCCACTCAGGTGAGATTCTCGGTGCATGGGTGCTCCTGAGAGACCTTGGGGCCCCTCTTCTTCCAGCAGGGTTAAACATATTCCCTCCAGATATTTGAAGAAGTCAAATAATAGCATTTCCAATGCAGCATCTGCTTTCTGTCATCTGCAATCTTCTTCTTCTCCCTTGAGACCACGCTCCCTGCCGTTCTCCATCACCTACACCTGTAGCACTTTCAGCTTTTGCTGCTTTGGCCCCAGGCTCCTCATGAAGCTCTTTCTTTGTGCTCAGAGCAGATCTCCAACCATGGCACCAACACCTGCAGCTGCCCTGTGACCCTGGCCAAACTATCACATCCCACTCCTGCACCCCAGGGTGTCTCCCTGAGACAAATGTGGGTGATGAGCAGAGTGCTCTGGCTTGCTCTCAAAATGAGGGTGGAAGTTTTTCTCTTTCATCTTTGCAAGGTAATTCTCCATCTTCAGTACATGACTGTCCTCACATCTGCAGACATTATTTGGCACCCAGATCCTCATGGGTACGGAGGAGCTAAATCCTACACAATTCTTTACCCATTCCCTGCAATTTCAGAAGACAGCCAATACTTCTATCCCTGCCCAGCTCTGGAATAAAAAGCAGGGCACAGATGCACCCAGGTGAGCACCGCAGCAGGCGCTGAGACAGGATCCCTGCCAGGGCTGTGACTCTTGTCTCCTCAGCTCTCGTGATGAGTCGCAGACAGGATGTATTCATAGCGAGCAGCATGGAGGTGTAAGAAATTTCCTTTCCTCTGTGCCAAGCCGTGTGGGTTCCACACAGGTCAGTCTCATGGCTCACCTTGCCGGACTAGGCAGGTGGAGACCTACGGACAGACCTCCCTGAAAAAGTCTGGAAGAAAAGTTCAATCCTCTGCATCTCGCTAGTAATTCCCCATTCATGCATGATTTCTCAAATGCCTTTTGAATGCTTTCCTTTGCTCCCTGTGCCAGCAATGAGTCAGGCTTGGATACGCATTGTCAGGCAATCCGGAGCTGGCCTCTTGCTGGGAAACACCGTCTGTTCGGCAAGAGAAATATGTAAGTGCCCTCTGGTCCGATGTCATTGCTGGGATTCCCCTGCTCCTTTCTGCTCAGCATCCCCTGGGATCTTCGCTGGGATAGACAACTCCTGCTCTGCGAGTCCCCAGGCGCTCACAAGCGCTTCACCACTGTGTTGCCAGGTTCTCCAGCAAAATCATCCCTGTGTCCCTGGTGTCGTCCCTGCCGTGGGCCGGGACAGCCCCAGGAGCCCAGCGCTGGTTACCTGCCCATGTGTTAGCTCACCAGCTGGTGAGCTCAGCCTGGGCACTCCCACAGACCCCTTTTCCCCACTATCATTTGTATTTCAGCAATTTTAGTGAAAATTAGGATGTGTGAGATATCAGGGTAGTTAATCTCCCCTGTGCTGCATGAAAAGTGGTGGCCAGGCAGGAGAACAAAACCTAAACTTACTCCTCCAGGATGGAAAGACTGCAGTGAAAGCTCAACCATGGTACAAGCCCTCAGAGACACCTCCAGAAATCAGGTTTTATAACACTGTGTTTCCTGAAACTCCTCTTGCAACTCACTATTCTATCTAATTTCTACAACACCTCTTACAGAGCCATTAATTTTTCTTTAGAAAAAAACATTAGAGATGCCTGCACAACAGCTTCCACCGCTGTGTGGGGAGAAGGGGGATATAACAGAAAATGTGTCCACAACGGGATCAAAATCCAGCCTGGCATTTACTTAAACACAAAACTGGCATTTTTAAACAGAACATTGTACCGCCCAGCAAGGGACATACACCGGCTCTTTCTGATCTGCTCCACAAGAGGTGCAGAAACAGGGAGCTTCAAAGTCAAAGTAAGTCTAAGGGGGAATATCCCCTCGTCTGGGATTCCAGGACCTGGGGCAGACATCGGAGGTGTGCTGGTGGGACGCAGCATCCCGGGGGCTCCCTCCTGCTCCAGGCAGAGGGCACGGGGGGAGCTGCAGCCACTGCACAGCGACCCACCAGCCTCACCACTCACCACGTGTGGGCTGCACCCGCATGTTGAAACTGCATGGTCCAAACCCTGCACCTGCACGTCCAAACTGTGTGGTCCAAACCCTCGTGTGCATCGCTCCTCTCTCACAGCAGTCCGTACGGGGAAATGCTGTCACCATCCCAGCGCAGCCCCCTTGGGGACAGGGGCCACCCGTGCCACTGCTCAGGGAGGAGCAGAACTGTCACCTATGGGCTGCACATCACTGTGCATTGGTCTGGCAGCAAAAGGAGTGACCCTTCCCGTCTGGTTACAACTCCACTTTGCCAAGAGCTTTTGTTCTGCAGGAAGGACTTGGCTGGCTGAAAGACACGTAAATTAGGGGCAAGGCTGACAATGCTTCATTTCTGTGTATGCTGTTCCTGGCCCTCAGATGAGATGCTCACATGAAATGTGTGTGTGTCAAATAGCAGCCCCAGGACTGTGAAATAAAGTTGCCCAAAGCTGACCCCTTTAATCTGGATTTCAATCAACTTGACAAACAGCCTGTATTTCACAGGAGCAGCACAGCACACAGCAGTTTGGAAAATTCAAAGTAGCTGTGTAGCTGTTTAAATATAGACTACAGCAGATATTTAAGTACTTATCATTTCTCCTGGCCCATACAGTAAGTAAATCAGCTCATCCTGCAAATTGCCATGCACTGAACTTGCTCTTCCCTGTGTGAGCTCAGCCAAGGTGTACACTGTGCAGGTGTCATCCAGGCGATGGAGACAGGTCACACCATACACCTCAGTGCTCATGGTGAATGTCCACAGTCCGACATGGGAGTCATATGTGCATGTCCTAGCTCAGCACAGAAATGCCAAAGTGAGCAGCTCTGTGACTGTCCCGCCTCCAGTGCCATCAGCACAGGTTAGCAAGGGACCTCTGCAGCTCATCTCTCTGCAGCCTCTGGATGGACACCCAGCAGCACCTGCTTCCCCAGCCTACTTTGTCCTGCCTGCCCCAGAGCTCACCCTGACATTTCTGTGACAAGTCACGGAATCACACTACTACACAGTGGCTGGGGTTGGCAGGGACCTCTGTAGGTCTCACCTCTGCTCAGCCAGGGCCACACAGAGCCCATCACCCATTACTTTGTCCAGATGGCTTTTGAATACCCCCAGAGACGGAGACTCTACAACCTCCCTAGGCAACCTCACAGTGAAAAGTGTTTCCTGATGTTCAGAGGGACCCTCCTGTGTTTCAGTTTGTGCTCATTGTCTCTGGTCCTGCCACTAGGCACTGCTGAAAAGAGCCTGGCTCCATCTTCTTTTCACCTCCCCTCCTAGTATTTATATACATTGATAAGATCCCTCCGGAGCCTTCTCTTCTCCAGGTTGAACAGTCCCAGCTCTCTCCGCCTGTCCTCATGAGATGCTCCAGTCCCTTCACCATCTCTGTGGCTCTTCACTGGACTCTCTCCAGTATGTCCGTGTCTGTCTCTGTGCTCAGAAGCCCACCACTGGGCACAGTGCTCCAAGTGTGGCCTTCCAAATGGTGAAGTCATGCTGACTGCTCCTGTTTATTTTCTTGTTCTTCTGGTACCTGGAAATGGTTTCGAGGATTAGCTGCTCCCTTTCCAAGGATGGAGGTGAGGCTGACCAGCCTATGGTTCCCCAGGTCCCCCTTGCTCTTCTTAAAGATATGAGGGACATTTCCTGCAGGCTTCGGGTACTTCTCCCAATTGCCATGGTGGATCAAAGATTATCAAAAGTGGCCTTGCAATGACATTTGCCAGCTCCCCCAGCACTCATGGGTGTATCCCATCAGAGCCCATGCACTTATGTATGTCCGGTTTATTCCCTGATCTGACTGATCCACCAAGTGCCTTGCTCCAGATTTTCCCCTTGGTCTCTGGGATGTGGGATTCCTGGAGGCTGGTTGTGGTAGTAAAGACTGAGGCAAATGAGGCAATCAGTACCTCAGCCTTTCCCATGTCCTGTGTAACCACGTCCCCCATCTCCCTCGGCAGTGGGTCTGTATTTTCCCTAGTCTTCCTTGTGTCATCCTACTTACAGAAGCCCTTCTTGCTACCTTTGACATCCCTTGCCAGACTCAATTCCAGTTGGGCTTTAGCTTGCCTAACCTCATCCCACACTTGTACAGGGTCTCTGTATTCCTCCCAGGTTACCCATCCTTGTTTCCACCCTCTGTATTTTTCCTCTTTGTGTTTGAGTTTGTCCAGGTACTCTGTGTTCATCCATGCAGGCCTCCTGGCATTTTTGCCTGGCTTCCTGCTTGTCAGGATGGACCACTCTTGAGCTTGGAGGAGGTGATCCTTGAATATCAACCATCTTTCTTGGGCCACTCTTCCTCCCAGGGCCTTATCCCATGGGACTCTTCCAAGCAGATCTATGAAGGGGCCAAAGTCTGGTCTCCTGAAGTCCAGGGTTATGAGTTTGTTTTTCACTCTCCTCCCTCCCCTCAAGATCCTGGAGTCTACAGTCCATGTCTCACTCTGTCCTGACCTTCAGGACGAGGCATCTGAGACTCCAGCATCACCCTCCACCAGTCCTCAGACAGGGTGTTTTTAGTCCAAACCTGTTTAGCCAGCTGTGGACCCTCTATATTTTCTCCTCCTGGAGCCAAAAGGCAGCTGCTTTCAGATATCTCACCCCACGTTGACCAGGACTGAGTCTTCTTTTGTGTCAACAGGACATTCGCATGGCTCAAACGTCCATGCTCAGAGGCTCCCAAGTTCCCAGGGCACAATCACCCATCAGCAGAGGCGTCAGGGACAGCCACGAGCCAGGCTCAGCCTCCTCAGATGAACTGACGTGGTTGTTCCCATCACTGCCCAGAGCTGCAGGTCCCCTCTGCCACCGGGGCTGCAGACCACCCACGGCTGCCCACACAGGGCACAATGGTGGCAGGCAGGGAACAGGCCAGGGGGTCTGACCAGGCAGCAGCTGGCATTAAGGGGCAGGAGACTGTCACCATCCCCCAGAAGTCAGGGAGCTCTGGTCCCTGGTGTCTCTGGGGACACGACCTTCCCAAGGGATGGAACAAAGTGTCTGGGAATAGCCACACTGCGCATTAACTGGTGCTGAGGGACTTTCCTCACTGAGGTTACAGCTGCTGCTGGATGCCACCACCAGAAGAGTGTCACTGGTGACAAAGACTGACTAGCATCTGCTTCTTCCTATGGTCTTAATGATGGAGACACAGACCGTGCTCCAACCAGGGCTCAGGTCTAGCACATCCGGGAGTTGTGGGACAGAAAGGACTAATGAGATCTTGGACCAAAAACAGCCCGTAGCTGGCTGATGTCCCATCACATGGTGTCACCAGTACCAAGCACGGCCCCTGGACATGCTGCTTTGGTTGCTATCGGTGGCATGGGCATGGTGGCTGCCAGACATGCTGCTCCAGGAGAAGGGAGTCCCCAGGAAAGGAGAGAAAACTAGAGGGAAGAAATGCCAGCACCTCAGAAGCCTCCTGCCAGGATTTCCTAGGGACAGTGTGAGCCGGGAAGTCTGTCCTCAGAGGCTGGACCAGATGACTCACCTGACGGCTGCCTGGGAGAATCAGGACACAGGAAAATGTCACTTGTGCTGATGGTGCTCCCTCCTGGTACTGTGCAGGAGAATGATCACAGCAAGCAGGTAGGGTTCTGCTTCCCAACGGCAGCAGCAGCTGTCTGGTCTCCACCTTGGAATATCTCTGTGTTTAGTTAAAATAATTAAAAACATATAAATCCAAGAAGATGAACTTGAGGATCATTCATAGCCCACATGCAAGAGCTGGCTGAAGCCTGCTGCCTGCCTGGGGAGGGGTTAGGAGCAGCCTTCCTCCGCCCTGGTCCTCATCTGGGTGGCACAGCCGTGTCTCTTTGCAGGGCTGGAGGTGATGATCTCGATCCCCAGGGATTTGCAGAGATTCTTGTGCAGTTGGTGATCTCTGAGTGAAGCCAAGCCCGGTGAATGCACAGGGACTCCCCGTGCCTGAGCTCTGCCGAGCCCCTGGGAACCACCGGCCTCTCCTCCCAGTGCTGGGGCAGCTTGCTAAAGCTGACAGCAGCTGCAGGGGTCAGAAGTCTCTCTGGCACCAAGCAGACTGGATGGCTGCATTCAGCCTCTTCAGCCTTGTCACCAGGACCTGCTGAAAACTGATGCTAATGCAAGGCCAGAAAAATTATATATGTGCCCATTCGCAACCAAACTTCTTTGTTCAGTGCTTTACATTGCAAAGCAATGCCTTTCTAGAGAAATAAAACAAAGCTACTGAAAGACAATAAAAAATTGACTTTTGCTTTCCAGGACTCCCTGCTGCACTGCAGTCCCTGGGTGATGCATCTTCCTTGGTTGCTGCGCCCTGCAGAAACCCTCTCCAGCAAGGTGCTGAGAGTTGGACAGCTGAGGAGGGGACACTCGTGGGACTCCCATCACTCCTGGGGACTCCTTCCCTGTGTGCCCTTTCTGCCCAGGTTACCTGCATCACCCTGGACTCACATCAGGGCACAACTCTACTGTCCCACATCCTTGGGTTTTGCTATGGTTTCCTCTGCTCACCCCCACGTCCCTCCCAAAGCATCTATGCTGTCATTGTACAAATAGATGCTGTTTTTAATTCCTCCCTTCATTCTTAAACTGTTCTATAGCAGCTGCCACTTCTTCCATTTCTATGTATTTTTTGACATGGGGCAATGTTTCACAACCCAGTCTAAAACATCATTGTAATTCAAGAGAAATGCAATGCTCCTGGAAAGAAGCTTGTAAACCCACTGCTATTTTATTTCCTAATTGCAATTTCAGTGACTCATCCCTGGTGCCACACTGCAGTGCACATCCATTGTGTGGGTTTTTACCCAATCTTGAGCAGTCACAATTCACTGCTCAAGTTTTCAGGCCACCCAAGCCATTAGGAAAATAAATGTAAAATAAAAACCTGCTGGTACAGTTGGCTGGCTGAGCAGCAGAGCCCCTTGGGATAATAACAAAAGAGAAAGGCATTCAGAGCTTTCCAAGGCTGCTTGTGTCCAATGTGGGTGAGCTAGTGGGAGTTGCCATCTGATCGTATGCTTCTCTGAACAAGAGCTGATTCTTTCCCATCCCTTTTCCCATTTCCTTCCTCTCCCCATCTCTATCTCAGCCCCATTCCTTCCCCTCCTATCCCTCTCCTTCCCCTTCCAACTTCTATCCCACCTCTTTCCCCTTTCCTCCCCATCTTTATCCCACCCCCCATCTTTATGTCATCCCCTTCCCCACCCCATCTAAAACCCACCCCAATCCCCATCC
>NW_010128214.1:16870-20186 GCF_000699245.1 Pterocles gutturalis
CACTCTTGTCACATCCTCATCCCTATCTCATACCCATGTCCATCCCCATCTCTATCCCCATATTCATACCCATTCCATTCCTATTTCATCCCCATTCCCATCCCATACCCATCCCCATCCCCATCCCATCCCCATCTCCATCCCCATCCCAACCCGTCCCATCCCATCCCATCCCTATGCTCCTGTTTTGTACAGAGTCCCCAAAGGCTTCCCCAGCCACAATCACCCACCCATGCAGGGAGAGGTTTCTGGGGACATCTCCTGGGAGGACACTAGTGCTGGGCAGCTCCTGCAGGAGCCGTTGGAGGGGTGCGCAGGGACACGGACCGGAGCTCACTCCCCTGCACTCTGCTGCCTGGGTCTCAGCCACAGGAGGCAAGGGCATCCCTTGGAGCACTTGGCCCTGGCCCTGCTTGTGCTGTTGATTCACGGTTCAGGTCTTGTTGGCCAGCTTGGACAAGGATGCACAATCCTGGTTTTGCCAGGACCACTCCCCAGCTCCTCTCCCTCTCTCCTGATGGAGAGAGGCAGAAGGATGCTGACTTTGGCCATGAGACTGGCAGGACAGCACTGGGCTGTGCCCTGCTAGTCCAGTTGTCCAAACTCAAATCCAGGGCACCAAAGCCTTTTGCCAACACAATACAACATCCAGGGAAGAGCTGACCGTATTTTTCTACCCCGTGCCAGGAGAGCTGCTGTGTGCTTCTGTGGCAGGCTCTGCCGTCGGGTCTGGGCACCTTGCTGAGCGTGGCTGAACCAATGTTGCTGAGTGAGGCAGAGCTCTGCTGCAGTGAATTTAACTCTGCCGGGCTCTCAGAGACATGCTGTAGGGGTTCAGCGGGGCGGGGGCAGCGGGAGGAGAGGCCCAGCCTCCCCCAACATGCCACAGAGGACCGTGGTCTCCGAAGCCCACACTGGCCACCCAGACCGTCGGCCAAAGCACGGTGGTATCAAGCAGACACATGCTCTGGCTGTTGTGCAGCTGGGTTCTCCATTAGATCTGGCATCGTCTGGGATGAAGTTGAGTGATCCCATTTCAGCCACACACTCTCTGGCTTTGTCCCCAAGTGGGCTGGGAAGGAGAGATCAGAGCCTGCGGGAACCAAGTTGGCAAACTCTCCTGGTGTCTTTGGGATGGGACAGGTTGGAGCAAAGGGAAGCCCCTCTGAGCTGGACTGGGCAGTGTGGCCACCAGCTGTGGATACATGACCTGGCAGCAGGCTCGCCAGCTCTCCCATCCGAGTGGTGCAGGGGCAACTGGGGCTTTGCTCCTGGAGCTGAGAGGGACGGGAACAAAGTCCTTGCTGACCCCATACCTGGCAGAAACCATGTACAGACACAAACCCTTCTTGCTGTCCCACACAGTCCCTGTTTACGCCCTGGGAAACTGCAGCCCAGGGAGCCAAGGATTTGGAGCGGAGCAGGGCGGAAGAAGGGGGAACTCAGCGTGTGGCCCTGCACCGCTGAAGCCTCCAAAATATCTGTGAGCATTGCAACAGTCAGCGCCAGTGACCCAGGCATCCGCTTAATATCCGTAACTGTGTCATTAGAGGGTGCCAGTGCGTCGTGCGCCCCCCCCCCCCTCCCCTGTCCGGCCGGTGGCAAAGGGTTTCTGTGGCAGCCGGGGTAGCAGGGGCCCTGGGGCTGCATGTTGCTCTGGGGGACTGCAGATCTAAATTCCTTTTTCGGAAGCTAAAATGCCAGAGCAAGCCTTGCTGTGGAGCCACAGGACTCAAGCAGCAGATGCAACGGCCTGGGCGTCTGGGAGCCTGGTACAACACAGGGGTGCTACCAGTGGCAGCTACAAGGATGTGCACTGAGCTATGCTATGTGCCAGTGGCTCCAGCACCTCTTGCAGAGGTTGCCCAGCCTCATCCACATTAGGACCCCTGCACCGCTGTGGCCATTAGCACACTCAACAGGGCAGAGAGCTCACAACAGGCAAAGAGCAACCAAAACCTGACCTGTCCAGCCCTGCAGCCCTCTCCAAGCTTCCCCATGGCAGTGCAGGCCTGGCAAGCCCCATAAACCTCAACCAAAAGGCTTAACCAAAGTTGTGCTTGGCTTTGGGGCTGCAGGACATCACAAACAGGGCCCTGGATGGGGCCAAGGACTTACACATGTCCCACAGCAGAGGAGCCATGGTTTGCTTTCATTGTGAGGGTGCTTTAATGTCAAGACCCCATTGGGAGATGCCTGCAGAGCTCCCAGCAAACACAAAGCTGCATTAATCCCCCGGGAAGGACAGTCTGCCAGCTCCAAAACCTACTCTGATGAGCAGGAGGAGGTTTTTCTGGGCTGAGCTGTGTGGCAACACAGCAGTGATGCTGGTTACACCAGAAAGGAGGAGTTGAAGTGTAGAAGTTGCCATGCTATCATTCTCCAGCACAGACAAAGCTGAAATGACCTGGGTCCCACTGCTGGGAGGTGGAGAGCCAATGTCAGAAACAAACCAGAACACCCACACAGACAGACATGGGCTTTCCCTGTGCCCACAAGCTTATATATTGCTGCTGAGGCACCTGGAAGTAAGGTCAATCCACAGCAATGGGGGAGCTGGCTGAAAAGGGGCCAGCATAGCCCTTTACTAATAGAGAGCGGCGTCTGCATGCAGTCCCATGGGATACAAATAGTGTGCAAATGACATTCACAAGTGCAAGGGAAGGGCCGTGCCAGTGGCCGGGGTACAATTCCGCAAGGGTCCAATTTCAGCAGGTCCCGTGGGTTGGGGCTGGCCATGGGGCAGTGCTGGCAGAAGGGCTGCAGGCAGATTGCGTGGGCGTCCTGCAAAGTTTGGTACTGCTTGTGTCAAAACCTCTTGGTTCGTGGCACAGGGAGCTCCCAACACTGGTCACGGGGCTCGAAGTGACCCATGCATGCAATGTTTACAGCGCTTGGACAGAGAAGGTCTGTTCTCCAGGTATGTGTCACACGCAGTTCTTCCAGGAGCAGGGCCAAAACCTATGGTCATTCCAGCTACTAACAGAGAAACAGTGAACAAAATCAAGGTCCGGAGAGGGCTGCTAGGACTGCTGCTGAGCCACAGCTTCCTACCCTGGTACCGGCTGAGCATCCTACCAAATGTCCCTGAAGAACTGGGGATGTCCAAGGGAAATCTCAGCTCAGTATTTACTCTGAGCCCTGAAGCATGTTGACTTGGGGGGGGTTAGGACCGTTTTTCCTTTCCTGCCCTGCCTATTGGGTCACACCACTGTGGGTCACCCCAGACAGATTAATTTTAGGAGGGAGGGAGATATTTCTGTCTTGTGTGGTACTGCTCTGAGGCTTAATTACTTAGGATCTGGCCAAGCACTCG
>NW_010128214.1:20217-22167 GCF_000699245.1 Pterocles gutturalis
GGATAAAATGCTTTGCAGGAAGCACAAGGCACTGTTATGAGAGTGCCAATGTTACTGCCTTCTCTCTAATGCTCCTCAGTCTGCATGCCAGGAGCCAAGGGCTCCTGGATACCATGGGTTACCTGCAGCCAGTCTGCTCTGAAGGGTGGTGGTTTGCCTACCACCAGCATAAAACTGCCCTGTGAAATCTCATCTCTTCCCCCTTTCCAGCCATCATGCAAGACCCTGGTAAAACCCACACTGAAGTCTCCTGTGTGCAGTCTCATCTTGCCCAGACCTGCCCGAGCTCGGAGCATTGCGTCCACGGGGACATATGCCATCCCCACGCACATGACACTCTGCAGTGGCAGCAGTTGACCTATCCAGGCCGCCCAAGCACTGCCCTGACCTCCTGGCCGTGCAGGTGGGTCTTTCTGGAGTGGGGAGTGGGTCACATCCAGCCCCTGCTCCTCAGTCCTGCAGTGTACGGAGGCAGCAGGGGTCTGCTCGAGGTTCAGACCAAGCTGGGGTCACACTGAGGCTGACTATGGCTGCTCTGAAGCTCTTTTGCTCCAGTACAGCTAAGCAGGTCCTGTTTATCGTAAGAGCAGTGCTGGTCTGCCCTAACACCCTCCAAACACCAGATCTGCCTGCAGCCCCTCATCTGCACAGGGGCCAGCATCGGAGTAATGAAACAGGACCCTGATAGGAGGTTAAATCCTGGCCCTTTGTAGGGCTGAATCCACACGGTCCTGCCGTGAGAGCCGCGACTAGTGCAAGAGCAGGTTATCCCACCTGTGAGGCCCCTCTTACAGTAGCACCTCTTGGGGACAATGCCCCTCTACCGGCATGATGGCATTTGCTGCCTGGCCTCCCAACAGCCCGTATGTTCTGTTGAGCATCAACATCATGGGCATCAGGTACTCCAAATGCAACAGATCTGCCATGGGTGAATTCCCCTGGCTACCTGGCTGGGAGCTGCTCTGGCTATACCAAAATCACTTTCAGACTATTCCCATGCCTTCTCCACTCCTTTGCATCCAGGGCTTGCAGTGCCGCTGCTCACCACTTCTCCCTGCAGTCCCATGCAGCCTCAGACTCTTGGGCATTGCTCAGGACTCATGAAGAAAACAACACAGGGGCTCTATGGCCTTAACAAAGGTAAGATTTCCTCAGCCCACATCTGGTCTGCCAAGCCTCCATCGATCTCTCTGGCTGAACAGCACTCAGGCCAGCCTAGGAATGATGCACTGTTGCTGGCTTATTGCTGCTGCTGTCTTGGTTTCCTGTGGCTTAAATGCCTCTGGAGCGGAATCAGCAGAAGTGAACTGTGTCCTGCCTCAGTGGCTGCAGAGCACTCAGTTGCAGAGGTAACGGGTGTTTCCTTGTCGGCTCCCTCGGCTTGGATGGCTGTAGAAGCAATGGTCTAAACCATCCCCCGAGAGCAGCTGGGGTTTGTCATAGAATCATTAAGGTTGGAAAAGACCTCAAGGATCATCAAGTCCAACTGTCAACCCAACACCACCCATCCCACTAACCCATGTCCCGAAGCACCACATCCACACGTTTCTTGAACCCCTCCAGGGATGGTGACTCCACCACTTCCCTAGGCAGCCTGTTCCAATGCCTCATCACTATTTCAGTGAAGACATTTTTTCTAATATCCAGCCTAAACCTCCCCTGGCGCAACTTGAGGCCATTTCCTCTTGTCCCATCACTTGTTACTGTAGAGCAGAGCCCAGCACCCCCCTCACTGCACCCTCCTTTCAGGCAGCTGTAGAGAGTGGTGAGGTCTCCTCTCAGCCTCCTCTTCTCCAGACTGAACCCCCCCAGCTCCCTCAGCCGCTCCAGCCCTGTGCTCCAGACCCTTCCCCAGCTTCGTTGCCCTTCTCTGGACCTGCTCCAGCACCTTGTCTGCCCAAAGCCCCCTGTGACAGCCCTTGGGAACACCCCAGCTGGAGAGCAAAGTGA
>NW_010128215.1:0-365 GCF_000699245.1 Pterocles gutturalis
AGGTCGGGGTGCTGCGCGGCCTGTGGAGGGGCCCGAGGCCGCTGGGGCCCGTGCGGGCCTCGGGGGGCTCCGCAGTGCTCTGCCGTGGGGAGCAGCACACTGGATTAAGTTGGGGGTCTTGCCGGAGAAAGGCCAATCCCTTCCCTCCAGCGCGTCCACCACACCACACAACTTGGTGTCATTGACAAACTTGCTGAGGGTGCACTCCATCCCACTGTCCATGTCACCGACAAAGATGTTAAACAACACCGGTCCCGGTACCGACTCCTGCGGAACGTCACTGGTCTCCACTTGGACATTGAGCCATTGACCACAACTCTTTGAGTGCAGCCATCTAGCCAATTCCTTATCCAGCAAGTGGTCCT
>NW_010128215.1:394-1899 GCF_000699245.1 Pterocles gutturalis
CTTGTGGGACAGTGTAAAAGGGTGGTTGATGTCAGTTGCCCTTCCTTTACCCACCAGCACTGTGGCCCTATCGTAGAAGGCCACCAAATCTGTCAGGCATGATTTTTCCTTGGTAAGGCTGTGTTGTTTGTCACCAGTTACCTCCTTGTTTTACATGTGCCTTAGCATAGATTCCAGGAGGATTTGCTCCATGATTTTGCCAGGCACAGAGGTGAGACTGACCGGCCTGTAGTTTCCCAAGTCTTCCTTATTTCCTATATGACAAACTCCAGACATGTAACACTTATTCTCCATTTCATGTTTTAAAAGCATCACTCCAGTAGAATCATAGAATCATAGAATGGTTTGGGTTGGAAAGGACCTTAGAGATCATCTAGTTCCAACCCCTGTAGCCCCCTTCAGGTACTGGAAGGCTTCTATAAGGTTCTCCCAAAGCCTTCTCTTCTCCAGGCTGAATAACCCAACTCTCTCCACTTGTACTCATAGGGGAGGTGCTCCAGCCCTCTGATCATCTTCGTGGCTCTCCTCTGGACCCGCTCCAAGAGCTCGACATCCTTCTTGCGTTGAGGGGCCCAGACCTGGACGCAGTACTCCTCATGAGTAGAGGGGCACAATCACCTCCCTTGACCTGCTGGCCACACTCTTCTTGATGCAGCCCAGGATCCGGTTGGCCTTCTGGGATGCGACCACACACTGCTGACTCATGTTCAGCTTCTCATCTACCAATACCCCCAAGTCCTTCTCCTCAGAGCTGCTCTCAATCCATTCTCCACCCAGCTGGTATTTGTGCTTGGGATTCCCTAGACCCACGTGCAGGACTTTGCATTTGGCCTTGAACTTCATAAGGCTGGCGTGGGCCCACCTCTCAAGCCTGTCCAGGTCCCTCTGGATGATGGCATCCCTTCCCTCCAGCGTGTCAAACGCACCACACAGCTTGGTGTCATCAGCAAACTTGCTTAGGATGCAGTCAGTCCCAAGGCTGCCAGCTCCACGTCCGTCCCTCGCCCATGCTCCTGGGGACAGGACCATAGTACCAGGAAAGCAGACGGCACCAGAAAAGGCTGAGGGTTCAGAAATATTTCCTGGCAGGAAGCTGGGACATCATCACCTTCTTCCTCCAGCCACCCCAAAACGGGTTAGCCGTGCAGCAGGACCAGGCCCAGCCAGAGCACCTGCCATTTCCCTGAAGGTGCAGAGCCCCATTCTGGGTGGTGAGGAAGATCACAGGATGTGTTCTCTTCCAGTACCGTCCCTGGTACCACCTGTAAAAAAAAAAAAAAAAAAAAAAGAAAAAAAAACCCAACTCATCTCACACATTTCATGTGAGCTTCAGCAGAGGAATCACCAGGCCAGCTCTGCTTTTTTTTTTAATGGGATGCACAGGGACAACATGCATCACCATGTTCTTCACCACAGGCTGCAGGGGAATCTTGGTTCCAGGGCACCTCCTTCCCCTCCTTTTCTCCTCCCTGCCTGGCGTGTCTGCGGAGCTGTCTCTCTCACAC
>NW_010128215.1:2232-19597 GCF_000699245.1 Pterocles gutturalis
TTGGAGCCGGGGGAACTCCCAGCAGTTACTGACAGGAGCCATCACACACTGGCAGGTTCTTCATTCTCCCAGTCCCTGCCTTTGCCTGCTGCGACTTGGGCACTGGGCTTGAGCACTTGCTGGCAACGACTGAGGCGAAGAAGTCATTGAGTACCTCAGCCTTCTCCATGTCCTGGGTAACCAGGTCTCCCGCTTCCTTCTGGAGAGGGCCCACATTTTCCCTAGTCTTCCTTTTATCACCAGTGGACCTAGAGAAGTTCTTCTTGTTGCCCTGGAGAAGGCTGAGGGTTAAAGGGCCAACAGTTCAGCAATATTTCCTGGCAGGAAGCTGGGACATCATCACCTTCTGCCTCCAGCCACAGCAAGCCCAGCTAGCCGTGCAGCGGGACTGGCAGGGGCAGCTGGGCAGGAGCAGCTGGCATGTCCCTGAAGGTAAAGAGCTCCATTCTGGGTTGTGAGGAAGATCACAGGACCTGTTCTCTTCCAGTACCACCCCAGAGCCTGTAAAAAGGAAAAAAAACCCAAAAAGCAAAAAACCCCAACTCATCTCACACATTTCATGTGAGCTTCAGCAGTGGAATCACCTCCAGCAGCCAACGACAGCACATGCTGGGCTGCGTGCTCAGTTGTTTTCTCATACCAAGAAGCTGCATGTTCCAAGCAAGTGTATATGACAGCCCAAAACGGAGCAGTTCCCAGAGGCGCTGACGGGCTCGGCCTTGGCCAGTGGCAGGTCCAGCCTGGAGCTGGGGAATCTTCCAGCAGCTTCTCACAGGGGCATCGCTGCAGCCCTTCCCTAACTACCAAAAATCTCACCCCAGAAAAACATAACAGAGGGGGAGGGCATCTCCTGCCTGGTTCTGCTCTCACCTGGGATGTCAGTTCCCAGTGTTTCACAGTCACAGAATCATTTGGTTTGGAAGTGACGTTAAAGCCCATCTAGTTTCAACCCCCTGCCATGGGCAGGGACACCCTCCACTAGACCAGGTTGCTCAAAGCCTCATCCAGCCTGGCCTTGAACACCTCCAGGGATGGGGCATCCACAGCTTCTCTGGGCAACCTGGGCCACTGCCTCACCATCCTCACAGGAAAAAATTTATTCCTGTCAGCTAAATCTACCATCTTTCAGCCTAAAGTCATTACCCCTCAGCCTGTTACTACAACCTCTGATCAAAAGTCCCCCATCTCTCCTGTAGCCCCCTTTCAGCACTGGAAGGCTGCTATAAGGTCTTCCCGGATCTTTCTCCGGGCTCAACAACCCAACCTCTCTCAGCCTGACCTCGTACCGGAGTTGCTCCAGCCCTCTGATCATCTCCATGGCCTTCTCTGGACCCACTCCAACAGGTCCATGTCCTTCGCCAGAGCTGGATGCAAGGGTGGTCTCATGAGAACAAGTAGAGGGGGAGAATCACCTCCTTTGACCTGCTGGTCATGCTTCTTTTGATGTGGCCCACGACACGGTTGGCTTTCTGGGCTGCAAGCACACATTGACGGGTCATGTTCAGCTTCTCATCAATCAGCTTCCCCAAGTCCTTCTCCTCAGGGCTGTTTTCAATCCATTCTTCACCCAGCCTGTATCTGTGCTTGGGATTGCCTCGAACCCATGCAGGACCTTGCACTTGGCCTTGTTGAACTTCATGAGGTTGGCATGGGCCCACCTCTCAAGCCCCTCAAGGTCCCTCTGGATGGCATCCCTTCCCTCCAGTGTGTCAACTGCACCACACAGCTTGGTGTCATCAGCAAACTTGCTGAGAGTGCAGTCAATCCCACTGTACATGTCACCGACAAAGATTTTAAACAACACTGGTCCCAGTACTAACCTCTGAGGAATGCCACTCCTCACCAGTCTCCATTCGGAGAGTTAGTAGTAGACTAACTCATCTCACTCTGAAATGAAAAATGACAGAAAATTATTGTTTTGCCTTCTACAAGAGCAACCAGTGGCACCCAGCAAGACTCAGACCGTGTGCTGATTGTCCAGAGAGGCACTTGAGAAAATGGGTACAAGTATGGACATCACCCGGGGAGCCACCCTAGCATTCCTTTCTGGAAAATGCTTCTGCAGGATACATGCGGCATTTGTATTATGCCTAGATACAACATTGGCTTAATAACCTTAGTTTCTCTAAAGTGTTAGCTGAAAATTCCAAAACTAGCCTCAGATTTGGGGTATCGAGCCAGAATCTGATTTGTCCAAGGGCTAATGGAGTTGGGCATGCTTAGGAAATTGGTGTATTTCAATTAGATGGATTAAATCATTACTACCTACTCCCACAAAATAAAAAAACCTGTTTGTGTAGGATTCTTCCATCTGTAATTACATTCATTCTCATCAAATCTCATCCAAATTTAGCTAAAGTCCAAATCAAGATTGTCTGCCATTTCAACAATCTGCTATTGTAAAGCTGTTTTCACTATCAGTCCTTACGTATATTTGTGCTAAAGTTTTAAAGCTCATTTATCAAGCAAACACTGCACACACTTGCTTACGCAAAAAGCTCAGCCTCCTGTTTCCTTATCAGAAAATGTTTTTGAGAGGAGCTTATTTGATAACCTGATGGTCTGGCAGCAATATGTGGTCCCTCCCACCTTTTGATTTTCAGCAGCTTAAGTCCAACTAACAGGCTGGTCAGAAAATATTAATTCTGAAGGCGGTTTCACTTCCGTTTGGTTTCTTGGGTTTTAAATCTTCTCCATGTTAGTAGACAGGTTGCAGAAAAATAGTCCCATTCTGGTCATCACAATGAAGAGATATGGGCTTGACCAGAACTGGTTGCTTCCCTAACCTGTTGCTCTGTGGGTTGGATGCAAAAGGTCAGGGCCAAAGGACACTGGCAGATGGCAATTATGGAAACTAGTGCTTCTTCTATAGCAACTCCTCTGGACCTCATTAGAGAACATCAGTCTCTGAACTGCCAACCCAGTAGTATCACATTAATTAAATACAGAAAAGAAAGCTATAATCAGGCGATAGTGCTTACATGTATCTGCAGTATCTGAAATATCAGGGGCATGTTTTTATTTTGAAACAGTGCCAGTTCATATCAGCACACGTAAGGCAGATAAGGGGACGTTCCAAAATCGAATTATTAAGTATCAGACTCTTACTAAATTATCATTACAAAGGGCATGCATGGTGATGGATCAAAGAGCTTTGGAGAGGAACAATACTGCTACAGATGAGTAATACCTTCTAATCTGCCTTGGTAACATGGCTGAGACATGCTTAGGAACACTCTCAGGAATGCAATATATGCGTGCTGGTAGTTGTAGTTACCGTGTAATCCTGGGAAAACTTTCAAGCTGTTACAAGAGGTATAATAAAGACATACAGTGTTTTGTCTTTCCCGGCCGCTCCTCTTTACAGTTGGTTGAGGAAAGAGACAGCTCAGCCACAATGGGGATGGGGGAGTATGTCCTTTTGTTATGTGATTTGCTGTCAGAGCATTATGGAGAACAGTGATGGCATGTGGAGGATTTGCTCTGTGCCTGGCAGCTATCCCTGCTGGGGTCTACGGGGTGGCCTTGTGGAAGGAGCCTCTCACCGGCAGCATCAGGATAAGCAGGGGCACATCTGTGCTGCCAGGGTCACCTCAGAGTCACACAGGCAGGCAAAGGCTTATGAAGAGCTGCCTTCTCCTGTGCCCAGTCCTCAGCAGGCATTTGACTAAGAACACAGGCTGTGAGAATCCTCTAAAAGCCTTAAAGAGCCCCAAGAGGAGCTTCTGAAACATCTCATCTCAGCCACCTTCCCCGAAGAGTCAACAACCAAACTGAAAGAGCGGAGAGCCTCAGCTGATCACTTACTGGCACTTACTACACCATATGTTCCTGATATTAAAAGAATTTCCTCAGGACCCATCTGCAACCTGGTGATTATTATGGTCAGGAGAGAGTTGCTTTGCTAATTGTTCTGAATATGGACGCTCAGTCTTAGGGCTGGCAGAGTTTTGTCATGCTTTAAGGAATAGGTAATTCATCTGCAAAAATAGTGTCTCATGTCAGCCCTGTCAACACTCCGATGCTGGCAGAGTGGCATCAGGGGGTTACAGTTTCAAAAGGAGCCACATCCAGCCTTGCTTTGCTGGGAGAAGGTGCTCACCATGCTCAGCACAGTGATGTGTGCCCTGGGCAGCTCTCCAAGACACCTGAAAGCACGGGTGGCTATTGCCTATTTCTTAGGTCCAAAGAGGTTTTTTTATACTCTACTGGCTCACTTTCTAATATTGAATTATCACCCTAATTTTAACTTACTTTACATCCTAGGTTGCTGACCCATCTGTGACTCGCTGTAGCTCCATGGAAAATGGAGTGTTGGCAGAGACTGTGCCGAGACTGCTTGTCATCAGAGGCTTTTGACAGAGAGGCCCAAGGTGTGGAACTCATTGGCACTAACGATTAAACTGCACTCACAGAAGGCTAATCACTTCTGCAATCCTTCCCTGAATGGTGATGGGAGGAATCAGCCTAGGAACATTTTCCATGAGAGAGAGAGGAAAAGGAGAGAAAAAGAAAGGGAATAAAAAAGAACAAACACTAATAGCAGTGTTGGGAAGTAACGTATAGGAAAGCTGCATTAATATTTTATTTAATTATTATTTTACTTGGCCTTGTTTAAGACTGAAGAGCCTTTAAGATCCAGAAGTGTAAACATCAGAAGGATTCAAGATTACTGCATGGATATTCCTTAAAGTGCAAAAGAGGGATGTGCTTTGTACTCACAACAGATATGAATGTGCTACTTTCTTCAAACTTCACATTTGGAAATGATTTCAAGTGTTCTCAGATTTTTGCACTTGAGAACATCTGCAGGTGTAATTTTTGCTGGCACATGCAATTGCAGGCACATTTTATTGTACTTAGATGCCTATTTTGTTTTGTCTGGAAAGTCTGACATCTAAATGCCCCTACAATCAGCTATGACATAAACTCTATCTACAGATGTATTCTTGACATAAAATTGGAAATTGTTGTGCCTTCCAAAAGTAACGCCTCCGTCCTCACATTCGTAGACTGAGATAGTAGGTTTCAGGTTTTATAATAATATTAAGTCTTTGTCAGCATGTATGTAAAAGGTATTAGCAATGACATTTGAGAAACATCACCCTGGTATTGCTAAGCCCATTGAAATAGCCAAGTAGCTGCAAGTAGATAAAACGATATTTGATGAAGATGGCTGGGAAAGCTCTGCTGCTGTGTGAAGTGTCAGCAGATGGTGCTTTTGAGTCACAGCATGTCACACTGCCAAAAACAACACCGTGCAAGTCTTCATCTACTTTCAAAGAAGATTTATGGCATTCTGCGGCATCTTTTGGTTGTAGCATAAGGCACAGGAGTGATATTTTTGTCAAGTACTGTATTTTGAACTATTGATATTACAATTTGGCCTAACTGCTCACTCTGCATGGCCCCAGGATCTCCTGTGCTTGTAATCTCTATGCATTTGGGTAGCAGTTGCTGGTTATCCAAGTACTGGAACAGTCAGTTGTGTTCCCTGGTCACCAGAGCGTCTGCCAGCGCCACAGGTTTTTGGCCCTGTAAGTCACTCTACCATGTCAACCTATCTTCTGTTGAAAACCAAGCTTAGCTGCCATAAACAAGAACATGAAAAGGTTGGTTGCAGCTTGGTTTTTAGCTAGCCAGCAACATTTCTGCAGTTCCCTATTCTTGCAGCCACAGAGGCGAGAGAAAAGGCAGAACATTCCTTCATGAAACAGAGACCTCCTCAGATGATGGGAGCTTCCCCTCCTCTGAACACAAGGCCACCAAAGGAGCCTACATTCCACAATTTGAATTTTGTATTTTCTTTACTTTCTGCTCACTGACCTCCCTCTCCCACAGCCCTTCAACTGCCAGTTTCTACACCCATCATAAAGCCTTTCTTTCCACATCTTTCATTCCTGGCTACACAGATCCATATATCATTCACAACAGCATTGTCTTGTCAATCACATAAATGCTGACTGGCGTTCTTTCTGAAGAAAAAACTAAAAATACCTTCCAATTTGTGGCTGTAGAAACACTCCTTGATTTACAATTTTTTTTTAATCTTCCATTGATTCTTGGTCAATGAGAATGTCCTTGCAGTATTTTTTTTAGCTATTAAATCAACAAAACCCCCTGAGACATAAATGTGAATTGGTACTCAGCATTTTGGGCTTTGCTGTCGATTTTCCTGTATTTCTGTGTGGCACACAAATGCACTGTACTGTGAAAAGATGGCATTGGTATCACAGGGGGATGGAGGAAAGAAAAAACACACCCTTACAAGTTTCTGTCTAGGTTTTTATGAGGTCGCCTTGTCACTCTGCTGTTAGAGAGCCTTTCAGATGTACCTGAATGTCTTCACAGTTTCTTTAAATAATAGTGGGCTAAATCCAGGAGGGCCTTTGGTAGCAAACTATGATGGGGACTGATCTAACGTTGTTGTGGTTTAACCCCAGCCGGCAGCTCAGCCCAACACAGCTGCTTGCTGACTGCCCTGCAGAGGGATGGGGGAGAGAATCAGAAGACTAAAAGTGAGAAAACTTGAGGGTTGCAACAAAGACAGTTTAATAAGTAAAGCAAAAGCCACATACACAAGCAAAGCGAAACAAGGAATTCGTTCACTACTTCCCATTGGTGTTCAGCCATCTCCAGGAGAGCAGGGCTCCATCTCATGGATGACTTGGGAAGACAAACACCATCACTCCAAATGTCCCCCCCTTCCTTTCTCTCAGCTTTACATGCTGAGCATGATGTCATATGGTATGGAATGTCCCTTTGGTCAGTTGGGGTCAGCTGTCCCAGCTGTGTCCCCTCCCAACCTCTTGTGCACCCCCAGCCTCCTCGCTGGTGGGGTGGTGTGAGAAGCAGAAGAGGCCTTGGCTCTGTGTAAGCACTGCTCAGCAATAACAGAAACATCCCTGTGGTATCAACACTTTCCAGCACAAATACAAAACAGAGCCTCATACTAGCTGCTAGCAAGAAAATTAACTCAACTCTAACGCAGCCAAAACCAGCACAAACATGTATGATTTGCTATATAATCTCCTATTTGCTATGAATCATTGCTACTAAGGTAGTGTCAGAAATATAGGAGTTATGGACTTAAAGGGACCTACATATTATTCCTGGGGGAATGTATTATCACAGAGCCATCTCTGAAGAATTACTAAAACTTCCCTTCATGTTATTGTCCCTGTGCATACATACATACATACATGCATGCATACCCATTTCTATTACATACATATGTGTATACATATATATACACACTCTTTTGTAAACATATATATTATAGTATGTAGTATATATACACTTATATAATGACAAAACAGTCTTTGACTTTAGAATTTACTTCACACGTTTTTGGGGAATTATAATTTAGCATGTTGCATACTGGACTAGTACTGTTAATTGAAATTTGTGTGGTACAGGATAGGAAGTTAAAGCTGTGATGAAATACTAGAAAAAAACCCCAAGATTGTGAACCATTGCTCTATAATACTTGATAATACTTAGGAACACTTATGTAGCACTTTTCATTTTTCCAACTTTAAAAAACCCCTAATTAATTAATCTTTGAAACATTCCTGCCTAGAAAGTGCTATTCACAAATAATAATTTAATTAGCACATATCCAAACAGCCCAAAAGGAGATACAAGAGAGGGCTCCAGAGGCAAGGTCCTTTTAGATGGAGCTGCAGTGGCTGCACAGCAGTGCTGCTGTTTGCCCATGATCTTGACCCAGAGCATGTGCTCCCCTAGACAACAAAGTGCTAACAGAAGGGTAATTAGTGTTCAGTTACGCCTGTTTTCCATGTATTAACACTAATGTTCAGGAGTTACTTCTACCGTGTATGTGACACAGAGAAATGGTCCTGAAACATTCAGTCACTGGCATTTTGCTGGAAATTAAGCAAGTGATGCACAAGCTACTGATACAGAAGAACTCTTCCCCTTAGTCCGTAGGTGAGTGTCATACTGCTGATCCCAGACCTGCTGCTCCACGAGCGAGGTTACAAGGCCTGGGTTGCCACCTGCTCCCAGTGAATTTCCTGCGAGCTCTCACTTCCCACACCATTTCCAATGGTCTTCCACATGCCTTGTCTTCCCCACCGCAGGCACAGGGTCCTTCTCTCCCTCTCAACCCCAGCTTCAGCTGTGCAAGAGAAGGTGCAGTGGCTGCTTCTGAGCTCCACGGGATGCTGGTGGTGTGCAGCCAGCCTGCAGGCCAAGCTCTACAGGCAGGTGTTGAACTTGTGTTGTGTTAGCCAAGCCTTCCTCCTCTGTTCACCCACTGCTTTTTGTTGCTTATAGGAAATAAGCTTCTGTAGGACCAGGGCCCTCTGGCAAAGTCACTTTATGCTTGTTAGCATGCCTTGTTCATTGGAGAGACTGGGAGAGACAGACAGGCAGCAGTATGGTTGGAAAGATCTACTGTCTTCATGAAAATAGGCTAATGTGGTTTTTAGGGATTCAGCCTCACTGCCTTTCTTTGCCTCAGTGTCCACTTTGTTCTCCTCAGCAGTAAAAGGACAATCCTACTGGCTGCTACCATTGCCTGCTCATCACCCACCACACCAGTGAAGGTGCAGTAGATGGATACTATCTCAGTCAGAGTAATAGCATCTTCAAACACTCAAAGTGACAAAAAGGAACTTGGGGACTCATCTCACTGTACTTTGAGAGCAGACTCAAGCCCTTGTGTGAAGCCCTTGTTCTCTAACCAACTCCATGTACCCTGAGGATCTGGGGCTGTGATTAGGGCAAAACCAGACAGATACACAGAAGGTAAATGCTGTGCTTTAGGGTGGTCATATAGCCACAATACCCGCATATAGTCAGGCTCTGGAATATCATGTTGGGTCCAGCTGCCTCCTGGTGATGCCAACTCTGGGCAAACAGAATGGCCTGCAGTCACTTCCAGAAGGGCTCTGACAGCACCTACAGGCACAGCCTGATGGTGATTCAGGCTGCCTCTGAGTCCTGGCAATCTCAGGATGAACCCTGGTACTTCAGAGACATGGCTACTGGTGTTGCAAACAGAAAGCTGTAACCTCAAAGGGGAGCACAAGCAGCAGGGTCCAGCAGCCTTCTTCCCAGACAGCACAGGTGTGGGATGCTCCTCTAAAGAATTGTGCTTTTTCCAAGCTCCCAAAGAGTCATCCGGGCTGTAACCACGTAAGTTAACCTCTAGTGTGAGCAACAAGATGCGTCAGACAACCAAATGTCAGCTGACATGTCCATTAACCGCAACAGTTTGCAGGTGACCCAAAAGCTGGTGGGGATCATAATAAGGTCAGCTCTCATGAGTGATGTGGTGTTCATGGAAACTAAGGCTCACCTGAATAGCAGGCCCTGTAAGAGAGCTAAAGGCAAGGTCATACATGTAAGAAACAAAAATGTAGGTCATAGTTATAGATTGGCACTTGGAAAAGAATGATTTAGAAAATAGTTCTGGAGGCTTGATGAGTCACTAAGAGCACATGATCTCCCAGTGTGATGCAGCAGCCAAAAAAGCAAAATGTCAGGTATAAACAATGTTGTTTCCAATGAAAGCACCAGTACTGATTGGAGTATTGGCTCCTCACTTCGCATTTCCATTTCTTAAAAGAATGTTGGCAAGTGTAAAAGGGTTCAGGAAAAGCCTATAATAATTATTTGAGAATTTCTTCCAATGGGAAATCAAATGAGCCCAATCTCAACAAAGAGAAGAGCCTATAAATGGGAGACCTATACGGAAGAACCTGTACAGAGAGACTTCTGGCAGCAGAAAACTTCAAGCTAATGGGGAAAAGGCTAGAAACTGAAAGTGTCAAATTCAGACTAAAGGTAGAGCTCACTGAGGGCATGTATCTAGAGATTCCTATTTGGGGAATTCTCTCCAAATGTAATGAGTAATGAGTAACTTTTCATGAGATATAGTTTATCTCTGGAAGAAGCTGCAAGCTGAGGAAGGACAAACTTGACAAAACTGTATGGTCCATCCTATGCAGGACATCAGAGCAGATCATTGCAATGTTTTTTGGGGCATTTCCATCTCATGCAGGGTATCAGCTTGACAGATTGTCTAAATTGTACATATACTAGTTCACATCCAGCCTTACTCTGAAGAGAAATAAGTTGTCTGCTGGCAAGGGAAACTCAGACATAGACTTGAGTGCACAAAAATCCCATCCTTGGAGTATAGGTCCAGCTCAAAATAGCTTACATTGACCTTTTTTATCTACTACTTGCTATCCAAAGCAAGCCTCACAGTGTTCCATGCCTCTCCCTCATCTCATATACACCATGCTGTTATCTACATGCTTAACGCTGGAAAAAGCCACATCTGGCTGGCTGGGAAGCAGCTGTGTCTGTGGTCAACTGCAAGGACCATGTTTGCACCCACAGCTTCTTTGTCAAGAAGATTTGCCAGCAGCAATATGAAGAAATAGCAGACATGTGAAGTACAGACAGCTTTTTACAACTGAGCAGCGCTGGCTTGCATTAAAGATGTTGGAAGCTGCGTGTGGACATGGGAGGGTCAGAAGCCTGTCCTTGGCTGCAGCCAGGAATACCAGCTTTCGTGCCAAACTGCATGTGGTGCTTGGGAGACCGTGTTGGTACCTCCCATGGTCAGCAACCTTTTGCAGTTAAGGCTGCATGCCAGAGCCTGACAAATGACAGACATCCTCCATTTCAGACCCTTCACTCACTAAACCTGCTGAAGAGAGAAAGACAGAGAGAGGGGGGGAGAGGAAGAGAGAGGCCCAGGCAGGCCCTATCTCCCTCCTCCCCGCTATCCTTGGAAGCAGCCTTGGAGGAATCAGCTAAGAGCACATGTCCAGCTCATGGGACAGACACCTACCTTCAGCACTCTCTCCACAAGGATATCCATGTTACCCTAGGATAAAGAGGGAGTGAGAAGAGGACTTGTGAGCTGTGTTTAATGAGAGTATACTGACGTATGTAGTCTGCAGCTCCTGGCAGCCGGAGGATGAGAATTGGCAGCATCTAGTACCACAAGAGTACCTTCCAGAAGTACTTCACTTTCTCCTGAACTTGCTCGTCACACACAGAAGAGGAACTGCTGTCTGTTCACAGGGATGACCTCCTGCCTTATTGGCTTGCAAGCAGTGGTAATGATTTAATGGCATGCTGTTTGTTGGTCTTGCTCATTTTTAACAACTTATTTTCTTCATAGTAAACCGAACTGAATGGTTGCATCCTCCACCCTGGTCTTGCACCTCACAGCTACCATCAAATGAGGACAGACTTGCCTTAATACATAGGATGACTTCTGGAATATAGGACATGAGATCCTCTATAGGAAGTCTTAAGCTTCTGCGAAGGTGGTTGCTGGAAGGCATCTCACTCTAGCCACAGACTTGGCAGATATTTGTCAGCATCCTGGAAGGGAGAGATCTGACTTTCCTTAATGTTCAGGATGAGTGAGAGGTCTGGTATCCAAAGCACCTCCTCCCCTGCCACAGATTGTTGTGTGATGTCCTGTATGATAAGGATCACACTAACTAAGCTGTTCTTCACCGCAGAGACCATCAGCAGTAGCAGATGGTACGATGTGCAGCAGGCGCAGAGGAGAGGCTGAGGAGTTCCCTCAGGCCTTGATTTTCATGTTGATCATGTTGGCCACAGTCATGATCATGACAAGGCAGATGTCAAGGACACAGGGCAAACATCCTTGTGTTTTCAAAGTGCGATGTGCAAGAGACAGCTTTTTCATCACAGAGCACTCCTGCCACAGAGACTGTAGCTGTATTATTACACTGAACACATGCCCAGCAGTCTCAGGCATGGACTGGGCCATCTCCTTGTGATAAAAGCTCCTTAATCCCCAGAACATAGGCAGTCACATGCAGGTCACCTCTTTGGGAAGTGGGCTGTGCCTTACCTGCTTCTGAACCTGGAAATGGCTGGGAGAGGTCTGCTTTGCATGTCTAAACCCATGCTTTGGGCCATCCATCATAAGCAGTGTAGGTGCAGTGCCTGAGTAGGTTCTCTGGCACTGTTCAATGTTCTAGTATGGATGTACCCAAGGTGTCCCACCAGGAAGCCTCAGGAGGTCAGCGCTATAACCATGGCCAGGTCCACACACGGTCCACCCTGTGGCCTTGGCACTGCAGGGTGCACACCATGGGTCCTCAACCAACAACAGGGAGACTGGTTTTACCCCCAAAACCCTAATGGCTTTGGATTTGGTGACCTGGGAAACGTCCTTCTACATGTGAGCGGGAGTGCAGTACAAGGTGGGCACTGCTGATGGGCTGTGCTGCCCAAGGTGCCCAGACATGTAATTCTGGCTGCTTCAGCAATTCTTCCTTTTCCCACCGAAGCAGGATGGGTACTCCTTTTTGTGAGACCCAGCACGGAAAATGCTCTCAGGAAAACCAGGCTCCGTCATTAACCCCAGACAAGTCCCTTTGTGTGGCTGCACTCTTCCCTACCCATCAGTAAAGCTGCTGGGCAGGAGGTGTTTCCATGTCTGCTGGTTCTGAGCTCAGCTTGGTTGGGCCCTCAGGTGCTGCACGGTGCAAGGAGTCATATAAAGCCACCTAAGGATAAAATTACAGGGCATAAAAGCCTCTGGAGTTCATGATGGATCTGACTGTGTTCCCAAGGTCTGAAGGGATCCAATATGTCATGTCGGTGGCAGCAGTCCCCAAGGCAACCAGTCACATGGTGCTGTCTATGAGGGATGATGGAGTTTGGTGTGGAAGAGTGCCACCTAAGATGGGCTTTGAAGAAGTGGTCTAGCAAACTGTATGCAAATTTATTTTCTTGTAAATAAAGGCACTTTTGAATTGTGCAAGTACAGAGGAAGCATCTGATGTTAATTTTTTCTTTGTATCATCAAAATTGAAAAAAGAAATTAAGTTTCACTAGCAAATAACTGAAATACAGCAAAGATTATTATGGCAAATTACAACTTGCAGTAATCCTTCATCTCCAAGTTATGAATTCATAAAAGCAATTGCAGCATGTTTTTAATTATTAACTACCACATAATGGAGTAGGCAATACAATATACAAGAGTTTTTCTTTTTTTTTTTTTTTTCATATGGGAGATCTGAATTTAAATTCTGGATATTGCTACAAGCTAAAGCATATTCTCAAATTTCAGTCTCACCTTTCACTAACCACACAATAAAAGCCCCATTAAAAGGAATTCTGCTGGAAGAAATTGTGGCAATGCTGATGCTATTCATTTCCAAGTGGAGATCTACAGATCCATGGGAAGAGATCTTGCACAATACTTGCATATTAATGTCAGCCATACCACATTGCTCATTCAGAAAAAATAAAAGGAAATCTGATTACATCATTCATCTTCCCTGTCAAGTGACCTGCAATGCCTAAATAAATGGATATTTCATGACAACTATTGGCAACTAGCAATCAGAAACAGCTGGAGTGACGAGTACAATATTTTCCAGTCAACAACAACAGAGTATAGTGGCTTTTTATTTTAAATTCTGTATGGGTTGAATACATCCCCCACTCAATTACCTCTAAGTGAGATGGACGTCGGATGGATATGACTATCAGTTAAGCTAAGGTGCTTTTTTATGACACTTGATTAGTCTAAAGGAATCTGGGAGTGTATATCTAACGATTACATCTCCTTTAAACAAAGAAGAATGTGCTGTATTCAGTCCATATCCTTTTTGAGAGCCCCGGTTTAGGAAGCTGAGCTGGGCACTTCAGCCTGAGCACTAAATCCCAGCAGCTGGAAGGACTGCCTCTGCCCGAGCACGAGTCTGGCTCTTCTGTCAGGAACTCACAGGGTGAAAATGCAACTCAGTGCAAGAACGGAGAAAGAAATGCGGCCAAAGTGCATAAGTAAAAGTTGATACTTAATGACACTTTAGGTCTCGGGATGTTTTTACTGTGTTTTTACACTGAAATACAAGTTTCTGGGTTATAGGTGTGTGCAGATAGGATGAGATCCACTGTATGGACTAGAGAGTTCTTTATGAACATACAGCCTGTGCCAGAAGATTATCTTCAACAGAAACAAAATAGTGACAAAGCAACCAGTGCTGATAACTAGATGAATCTTTAGAATATCATAGTAGTGTCCTCACAGCAATCTCACAAGTCCTAGAGGTTAACCACCACCTTTGCTTTCTGCATAGTAGGACATACATTTTAGGAGGATGTTGCTGCCCTACCCCTGTGTCCCTGACAAAAGCAGTGTGGTTAAAAGGACTTTTCTCAAGATTTAGGTAAAACATAACTCAAGAGAAACTCATAGAGCACTACAAGTCAAGGTAAAATCCTGGTTCTACTGAATGCAAGGGCTAGATCCTCTTCTAGAATTAACTCTCTTTATCCACATACATGCTTAGGGACTTCTGAGTTCTCTGGTAATAATAAATAAACAGATTTACTGATTTTGGGTGATTTCAGCAGAGGAAGGATTTTACCTGACCTTCTATATACATTCATATATTCACAAATATATCGACGTGTATTGTACATTGGCACTGAGACATCAATGCAGTTTTTCTAAGAGTGTCCCCGAACAAAAAATACTTTCAGTAACAGAGCTAGTCCCTACCTGTAGACTCCACTTCTGTGGCAAAAAGGAATTAAAGTTCTATTTTAAAGTCTGACATTAGAGATGGAAGAAGCACATGGTACAGCGACACCATCACCCGTGGGCATACAAGGGAGATTCTCATTGCACGTGTAGTAGAGCTTTGTTGGCTGCAGGTGTAAGTGGTGCATAGAAAAACTCTCCCATGCACGCCCAATGTTCCTCCATAGTCCTACCAATCTCACTGTGAGAAAACCTTCCTGGGCATTCCCTGTTACTTTCCTCTGCTTTGTCCTACCTTCTACATATCTTATAATGGAAAATTTGTAATTAATTTTTGTCAATACACTCCTGCGAGAACTGCACCATCCAAGGTGCTAATAGATGGCTCACGGGGGTCTCTGGCCATAGGTCTGTCCCCTTCAGAGAACAGACACCCAGCTAGCTCCATGTGCTCCCCTTTTCTTAACTTTGTGGACACCAGGACTTGATTTAGGAAAGAAACGGCGTTTGCTGGCTGGGTTTAGTGTAGCTGTGATTTATCTCTGCTATTTCTGAGGAAGGTGCCTGAGAACACTAAATTCTGTATTAAATTTCCAAAGAATTGACACATCTCAAGGGCACATGTGTGAATCCCTCTGGTCATTTTCACTGTAGTTTATCAAGACAGAATTTTCTGTAATGAATTTTTGCTTATAAACTAGTTATGCTCTGATATAGCTAGTGAATTATTATCCCTCTTAATGGTAATTCCTGAGGGCTAAATTTTGAGATAGTAGACATTATGCCCTGGATCAATTTTTTTAAAAGATGTTATGGTATTACATTGTACTACCATTTCTTTACTCCAATTTTCTTGTACATACTGTATTTTAAACTATTTCTCAAGCATTAAGATGTGTTGTACAGTTTTGAACCTACCTAAAGATGCACTCTAGTGCATAGGCAAGCCATGGGGTTTTTTTATATGGAAAACGTGTTTGTTATCTAAACAGCTGAAATCTTACCCCGTGCTTTAGAAGTTAGCTAGACAGGAAAGAGAATCCCTCCTATACTCAGACTGAGCTCCTTAGAAGATCTTCTTCAATATGGTAGTAGTGTGCTGCAAAGAGCATCACGATAGGACCGAAGCACGTGTGTGATCTAAGACCTGGGGGTACGGACCTCTCTCCCAACTGTGTGTGCCGAAACCCACCCAGAGCATTGTTAGTTCAAACAGAAACACATGCTCTTCCTTTCAGCATGAGGAATGTCTTTTGTATCCTTTGACCACACTTCCTTGCACGCTCAGGCCACATGCAGAGACCGATACCACCAGGGACGAAGGACTGGGAGAATGGAGGGCAGAATTGGGCCATAACACGTACAGGACCTCCAGGTCAGTGTTAAACTTGGTAAAAGCAGCACATCTGGAGTCACTCCTTATAGTTCTTTTTATTTTTTTAATAAAACTGCCAGACAAAGCAATAAAGAACATTTCCTGTCTTTTACAACTTCATGTGGCTGCAGCGGCTTGACTGTGACATTCAGCTGCTGGTATGACGGTCTGGCTGGAATTCACCTCTCCAGGGTCGGAAGGTACTGGTGCTCCCCTGCTTCATCCAGCTTCCCACCTTGGAGGGACTGGTAGGGTCTGCAGCTGCCATTAGCAGGACAGAGGTTAATGGAGGAATTTGCTTCCTTTAAAACAGAGTGCTGTTAAAATTCAAGATTTAGTAGGAGAGCCTAAATGCTAGCAGAAGAGAAGAAGTGTCAGTGAGTCAGTCCCCTGCTTGCTCACAGGAACCAGCTGCTGGGGAAGGCAAAGGGAAAGGGAGGGAAGGCTGGAGGAGTAGCCCCCAGGTCTGATTTTGCAAGAATAATCAGGAGTGCCAGGAATAGATCAGACACGCTAGCCTGAGATGGGCAGAAATGTTTAATTCGTTTTTATTCCTTTTGAATTTTCTGAAGCTGAGAAACTCTGCATCTTGCCCCTTTAAAAGGTGAGAGCAGCTGATATTCAGATGCAGTGTTACAAGGGACAGTATTTATCTGGGATTTTCAGGGCTTACGAGCTTGTCTGGAAGTGCAGCTGAAGGACTGGAATACGGAGGATCCAGCTTCTTCGGGTCCAGAAAAGCTGGCAGTGCCCAGGCAGGGTACAATCTGTGATGCTAAACCTACCTGAGGTGGGTAGTGGGTCTCCCAGCGACCCACATTTGCACCGACTAATGTCCCAACACCACCATGCTGCTGGCCTGTTGATCAGTGTAAAAGCAAATATCTGCAGGGCACCAACAGCTCAGACCTGAGCTGTGCATGAAACCAGAGGGGTGCAAATTAACACAAAATAATTTGCTCAGCCAGAAATAATTACCTCTCATTGCATTTTTGCTCAGAAGGAGGGCAGGAGCCCAAGGCGGTGGGGTCCAGGCAGGCGCAAGCAGAGGTGCTCTGCTGCGGATGGGCTGCGGCTGGCTCAGTGTGGGGGGCCCTGCACCCCTCACCACTGCCCCACCAGGTCCCCGGGACAGGCGAGGTAGCCTGTGCCTTAAAATGGCACCACTAGCAAACTGCCTCCATGCACCCCTTTGTTCTTTTTCTACATTACATGCTGCTTCATTCGTTGTCACAGTCAGAACACCTACACTGCAGTGCTGCTTCTCCTGTCAGTGAACAGCCCATCCAGCCTGGCAGCCAGAACCAACCTTTGTAGGTGTGCTGGTTTTGGCTGGGATAGAGTTAATTTTTTTCATAGCAGCTAGTATGAGGCTCTGTTTTGGATTTGTGCTGGAAAGTGTTGATACCACAGGGATGTTTTCCTTACTGCTGATGTGATGGGTTAGCCCTTGGCTGGGG
>NW_010128216.1:0-5779 GCF_000699245.1 Pterocles gutturalis
AATATATATATATAAAATATGTATATTAAAACCAGGTAGTTGCTTGTGTTTAGTAAGTAAACATCCTATGTCAGATAAATAAAGGATTAAATTATATGTTGCACTGTTAAATGTAAATTTTTATGGCTGTGGGACAAAGTTTCTGTGTACAGATCTAGTATGTAAAACTCCATATTTATTGTATCCATATTAGTCTTGGAAAAGGGTCTGTCCATCTTTCTTGTGTAAGACGGTAGCTTTACACTTCAAAGAGAAATACAGTATCTGTGTTATGAAATATTACAGTAAAATTTTGTTTACTGACTTTACCATTGCTTACGTTGTGCCTTTTTGATGCAGCCCAGTAGTTGGAGAGGTGCTTGACTTGTTCCTCTTACTACCCTCCCAGCTCCGTTCAGCTTGAAAGGATCCGGTGGTGGCGCATGCCCCCGTGGTTTCACCTGCCACGGGAGAGGGAGTACGCTCTTCGGGCTTCCTTGGAGCAAAACCTTCCATTTCAAACCATCCGGTGCTGGCAAAGTGGGGAGGGAGTCCTTCAGCTTTTTGTGGAGCAAGCATCCATCCACCTCGTGTTTTTAACACTTCTAACTAAAATTTGAAGACTTCCCTGAGGGAAAAATAGCAAAAGGGTCAAGATGAAATATTTTTTTATTTGTAATCTTGGAACTATAAAGCCACTTTTTATTGACATTAAAATGTTGTTACGCAAGAAAGGAATCATTCTTTGTGTGTTCTTAATTGCAAAATCTGCCATACAGTCGGTGAAAATGCCACTGCTGTAATGAGGATTTGGCATTACCAATTACCATCAACTTCTTACAAGACTGCACTTCAGGTGATCTTCGTTTACAGGTGGACAAAGCCAATTTCTCCCTAAATACAGCTTTGTCTTATTTATGCAGGAGAAAGAAAAAAGGGGGGGCTAGAGGTCTTACGCATAGATTTAATGTGCCCTTATATCAACAAACTCATCATTATGGGCATACAAGACAAGGATAGATCCCAGAATAATGAAATTTAATAAAATTCTGTTTGCACATAGTGAAAGCAATTTGAAGTTACCAACTACTGCAGGAGGCATGTCTCACATGTTCATAGGGCTACACGTTCCTGAAAGTTTCAAATTGACCTGGGATTCATGCTGAAATTTTAAATGGAGTTGTTTTTCTGCCATGTTCTTATATTACGTTTGTACAGAAGTTTATAAAACCATTTTAACAACTGAATTCCAGTGGAAAACTGGAAGATGTAAATTAAAAGCATGAATACCTTTATGGTAATAACAAGGATGGGTGCATATAAAACAAGTGAAAGAAAAGGGTGGGAAGCAAATCTTGAAAAAAAATTGGGAGTGAACCTGAATGTGAGCTGGGCTGCATTGTTCACAGATTAACTCCTGTACCCAGCTCACAGAAGTAATTCATGCCTTGTAGTGCTCGTACTCAAGAACAGCACTATCCTAGATCCATTTTTAACTCTACATTGGCTTTTGTACTCTACTCACATTGTACTCGTTACATTATTCCATTACAGTGTGTTCTAAAACTGTAGGCGATATTGAGTGAGCTTTATTAACTTTGAGAAAGAGCGCTTCAGTGCCAGAAAATCATTTCTGTTACTGTGATTATCAGCCAGTTGTACTAATCCAGCAATGAGGAATGCACGTACTAGAAAGGAGAAACGACTCTCAGCTCAGGCGTGAATGTTGGTATAATTCCTTACTGTGCAGAGCCTCACTGAGGGCCTGAGCACCTGAACCAGGAAGCACTCTCAACTCGCATTGAACTCGATGAGAGTTAAGAGTATTCAGCACCCCACAGCGTTGGACTTGCAATTTGTGAGTGTCTTCTGTGCAACCACTGTGTAAAATGTCACTGTGCATTTGTATGTTCTTTTTATAAACATGTCAGCGTGTCTTATATCATTATCATTTATACCAAACGTGAAATTATTGGAACCAGCCAAAGTTAAAAAAAAAACCCACATTGCTGCATTATATATGCTTTGAGAGCTGGAAACTTCTGCTAGTTGAAGGTTTGTAAATGGAATCAAGAAACTTCAGATCAGTGTTAGCTTCTTTAAAATGGATGGTTACACTTACCAGTAAACGAGAACTACATTCATTCATTGGAGCATAATTGTCTACAGCATGGCAAAAAAAAAGATGACTGGATCAAATAGTTTTACAGCAAAGTAAAACTATCTCCAATATTTTGAGTGCTATCACAAGTATTAGATTTTAGTTCTCTGAGCTTAATAAGGAAGCAGTAGGCTAGAAATCGCTGCACCGCATGTCTGAAGTCCTGATTTTACTAATTACTTGGAAAAAACAGAGATTGACTATATACACATCTTAAATATTTACTTGTTTAGCAATTAGTGGTGTGGTTATGTTCTAAGGATTAATTCCAGGAAGTCACGAATTTAACAGAAAATTCAACCTGGTGAATCAGGCAGTCTACATGTGTCTCTTTTCTCTTCTAGGTGTTCTGAAGACATCAAGGTCAAGAGGTGGTAGCAGGTATCTTGACGAATAAGAATGACAAGACAACAGATATGTCATAAAGAGGAATGTTAAGACGTGACATTTGGTGAGTTAATAGTAGGACAATAGAGAGAACGGACCAAGAGAAGGGGTACTGATTGATAGTGAGCAATCGTCAGGCTTAGCCAGACAAAGCAGATGAGCCGTATTTGAAGCAGGATCTCCACTAACAATGAAAAGATCAGTTGGTATTTGCAGATATATCTAACCTTGTTCAAATGGAGTTTGCAGGAATTCACAGTTTTCTAGAAGACAGATGTTTGTGGTCCTGAACATCTTACTGTTCACCTTCCTTCTTGCATGTTTCCAAAAATATATTCCTTGAGGTGCCTCTACAACTTGTGCAACAGGAAAAAAAAACAACAAACTAGAAGCGTGACTAGACCTGAAGAAGGTTAAACTGCATACCTCTCTGCTAGTGTCTAGCAGTTTCATTTCAATCATGCATGTAACCAACATCTATGCGATATGTAAGAATACACAGGTGTCCTGTATTGGCACAAGCCTGTGACCACTGCGTTAGCGATTGTGTTTTCATTCTGAATTAATTCCTTTTATTTTAAATTGTGTTGTATCTTTGTTCTCTTGTCCAGCATCTTCAGTGATGGGGAAATTGCAGTCCCCTTGCCACAAGGATCCTTCTGTTCAAGTCAGTGGCAAATATCTCTGAGATTTGCCAGTGCAGGGTTAGGCTGCTCTTCAGATGGTGTAAATTATTGCAGGTGAATTGGAGTAAATAACACCGGGGCTGTTTACTCAGGGATCAATTTCTAATGACTCTGTCAGTCACCCTCTGGCATATCCAGCACAGCTGTTTAAACATTAAAAGGCCAGGGCAAGTGTTGCTCCTCTGCACCCAGGCAGAGAGTGGCATCTTCACACAACCTGTTCTCATCAAGAGGGTGCAAGCAGGTGCTAGCTAAAGGCTGGGTACAAATACAGCTACAGTAAGGACATGGCATGGCCAACTTCTGCAAGACCCACTGCAGATGTCTCCCTGGTATCTGCTGAAAGCCCTCATTAGAAAAAGAATCCACAAGTAGCTGTAGCCTGTAGCTCTTCTCTTTCAACTCAGACCTCGATTGATTTCTCATTGGAATACGTGATGTTTGCTAGTGACGTGAGTTCTGATTTTGAAGGCAGCACATTCCCCTGTTGTCCATACAACAATATTGGTTTTGGAATGTGGACTCTATTAAACGTGTCTGCATACCCCATTGGGGCTTTAATAAGCTACTTCATGACCTACCTGTCACTTCTTAGGACAAGACCTAAGCCAGAGACAGCCACTTTTGCTGTAACTGGCCTCGGATCTCTTGATCTGTAGCATTACATCCCCAGATGCAAGTCCCAACTTCTCGGGCATAGCTGAAATAAAACAAACTTAGTAGGTTCAGGGATGCCCTGCCCTGCACAGATTACTGCTGCTGCTCACACTCCTTTCACTTCTCAAGTAACTTGCTGTAGCTTCAGGTTGCTGTAAATTATGTCCTGTGGCTGGAGCAGCCCACAGTTGGTCCGTATCAGCCAGTCCCCTGCCAGAAAGTCTGACAGCAGTGTTTTGCATACAAGCAAATTCAAATGCATTTCCCATGCATTTCATCTCAGACGACACACTTAGGCTGAACGCAGTCTGGCCAACCGCAAAAACAAAGATATACCATAAAGCAAAGACATATCATGCTTTACACGTAGCTAAACATTCTGTATGTGGTCTTAATAAACATATTTATCTCACCTTGAATTTACTGACATATATGTTAAACAATATAAAATGGATTTGTCACTATACAGCTTATTCCGAGAGTCCTCATTTTTTGCAAGATAATCCTCACGAAGGTTTTATAAATACTTTAGTTTGAACCTGTAAAAACTGCTTTTCAAACATGTTTAACATGGGGGTAGTTTCATCAAACAGCATTAAAAATGCTCAGTTTTAGCATGAGTGACTTGCCAAAAGCCAGGGTAACCAAACAATCTGCAAGTAAGAGTGCTTGCTTGAGACAGCCTTCAGCTCATTTCTCTGACAGGCCACTGCTTCTTTTGCTTTTGAAAGATCCTCTGAGACCAGTTACATCTCATACCAGGGAATCTTTACCTTGATTTGATGGTTTATAATACGAACAATAGGTGTCATCCATCTCAGGTGACTGTTGTGGTCAGTCTCTAGTTGTGAATGTTAAATCGTGAATGTCTTAAAAAAAGATGTCTAGAATTGTCTTTCCATGTCTTAAATAATTTTCCTTTGCTTGTAAGGGGTCTCAGCACCTACCGATGGCCATTTTTAATGATACATAAAATACCAGAGACTTACACCACATAGAAACCATTTATGGCTTACATGTTTGAGGATGAGGCCACTCTCTTAGGTCTAGACACTGGACTGCTAACTCTAATGCTGGCTTAGGATAAAAACAAGCTACTTTAAAATACTTCAAATGGATTATTAGGTAATTTTATGTGGAATGTCCGTGGGTGGACGAGCAAACGGAGACCAGGATGTAACAGCATGTAATTAATTGATTTGATGTTCATGTTTTGTTCCAGAAATGCTGAATCAAAAAAAAGAAAAAAAAGCAACAAACCCTTATGGCAAAGATGTTGCTGGTGCTGTGTTTGTCCCTCCATTTCTGGCCAGTCTCTCTGTACTGGCCAGCCTACTCAAAATGTTAGGAGATGGCTGGTGATTTTCAGATATTCCATGTGAGATCTAAGGAAACCATGCTGGCTGAAAGATGGCAAGGCTTTACATTCCTACAGTTCAGTCATGGAAAGAAAACTTGTCCTAAGATGAGTCAATTAGCTAGGCATGCTTAGTTTTCTTTGCTAATAGTGGGCTTGTTTTCCCCAGTAAGGTCAAATGTTAAGGCCTGTTTGGTTTTGCGGCTGTACTCTTTAGTGTATCTGAAATCCATTACCATGCGTGAGGCATTTGTGCTGGACACAGGCCAGCTGAAGGCTGTTTGTAAAGTCAAATACCTCTAGCATTTCCTCTTCTTGTTAAGTTACAGGGTTACAACCTCCCTCTTGGGCTTCAGAAGTTCCATCGAAACCAACTGCATGTCCTTCTCAGGTGCTTTGGTGTCGGCACCTAAATACCTTATAACTGCATTCCTCCTTCCGAGAAATAAAACATTATTTGACATAGGTGACAGCTGCATCTCATATACAGCAGCTCTCTAACAAAATTGTTGACTGCTAAGGGTCTTTCCCTCCCCCGTTCTCTCGCTGATA
>NW_010128216.1:5810-15892 GCF_000699245.1 Pterocles gutturalis
CCATGGAAGTGAGTTCACAGCCCTCTCGTTCGCACAGGGCTTGTCCCCATTGCAGCAGCAGTGGCCCACTTACATGAGTGGGTTTCCCCAGGATGTCCGTGCAAGGCGGGAATGATTTCTGGATGTCCACGTGCAATGAGGGACCAGCACGGAGGGAGCATCACCATGAACATCCACATATATCCCAGGAGCACAGGGCGACAGTGTGCCAGCAGGGACTTTGCTCAGTGCTGGCCCTTATGGAGGTGCAGATTTTGAAAAAGGAGTTAGGCACCAGCAACAGAGCTTGCCCAGACCCAAAGCAGCTACGTGGAAAGCCACCATCTTGAGAGTTTCCCCCTTCCCATCCCTTATGACCAAGGCATATCAAGTTGAAATGAAATTTTTGACAAACCAGAAGGAATTTTGACATGAAGCCAAAATTCCCTGTTTGACCAGAAAATTGCTACAGCCCTGTTCCTGCTAATACTCAAAAACTCCCCAGCATGAGCTGCTGCCCTTCTGGCACCCGGCTCTCCTCCACAGGATTTAGCAACAAGGTAGTTTGCTTCTGTGAGACTCTCCATGCCTCAGGCACACTGTGTGCAGAGAGGTCATATATTTTATACAATCACAAGGGCTTCACTCTGAAAATGTGAGTGTGAGGAGAAGGAGACAGTGATGTCCACTGCCTTACACACTCAGCCACTGATACTGCAGTGATGGCAGCCTCTGCCGCTCAGCCCGAGGGGTGCAAGGAAGGATACAGTCCCCATCGTCTCGTGGGAGGCTGAAGCGCACTAGTGCTGCACCAGCCTTCTCCTTACCTGCCAGGGACTCAGAGCAAGGGATGTGATGCCCCTCAGCTCCTGCAGTAAGCAGCTACGTTCATTAGTTACACCTCTTTCCCAGGAGGCTGCTCCAAGCTCCCATGCTCAAGCCTACAAGGAAGAGGGAGGGAGAAACCCAGCTGCAAGACAGAGCAAGCCAGGGAGAGCACCGTAACCAGGCTGTTCAGGTGCAGGGAGCCAGCATCCTGTATTTCAGCCTGTTACCCAGCGTTAGGTGTGTCCCTGGTTTGCCAAAACAGTCTAGGAGCCAGAACAGAAGCAAATGTTGAAACACTGCCTCTTTGCAAAACAGAAGTCATGTTTTCACCTGGACACCAGATGGTTTTGGTCCACCAGCAAATCAAGTGGGTGGTTCAGAAACCATTTTTGACGCTTCGAGGTTTAAATTGTGTTTCTCTTTTTCTTTGTTTATTCCCATACCTGTAATCATCTGTGACTCTCTCTTATTTACAGTGTTTCAGAGCAAGAGTTCACACACCTAATGCTGATTAATTCTGCTGGACTGGGTAACTGACTCCCCTGTGGATATCCTGTTTTCCTGTGAATCATCGTTCCTCCTTGAGACATCCTCCAACTCAGATCAAAGACCCACAATGTATTAGATATGAAGACATCAGACAGCTCAAACAGATTAGAAAAGACACACACAAAGAAATGCATCCCAGCTTCTCCCTCCTGTCCTGAATGGCATGGTGAACACAATCCTAAGAACTTGCTATAAAAGAAACAGTAGGAAAGAAAAAAAAGAAGAAAAAGAGAGAGACTTTGGAAATTTAGGTTACCCACAGTCTTCTACAAATTACTCTTTCTAAGTATTTGCACTTTTGTACTTCCCTTGCAGATGGAAAATTACATCCGTGAGCTTCAGAAAAAGCTGCACTAACTGCATCAGCGGAGGGCTTGGTACTGTCCATTTAAGTATTGAGCCTCGCCTACAAACACACAAATTAAAGCGACATGAAAACACGTGGTCTGTTGATTTTCAAGTTTATGCAGTCTCTTGTGTTCTTGATGGTTTTATTCAATTTTCCATTTAGCTACATGGACAACTGAAAAGATTCAGTACCAGTGAAATGCCAAAACCCAAGGTCATGAGGTCAAACTAGATTATCTTAATAGTCTCTTCTCCCCTTGTAATCTTTGAACACGGGTTTTATCTGATAAAGCAGTTAAAGTCTTTATTTCAGCAGCGTTTGATCTTAAAGACTGCACAAATAATTAGTCTTTGAAGATTCTGAACTTTTTTTTTTAAATAGAATTTTAAACTCTCCTTTTAATGGATGCCTTTTAATCCTTATGTTTAAGAATAAGCGCTATGGTTGATCTAAGACAATGGACAATGTGTTTGGATAGTCAGAGAGACCGTTTTTACGGGAGTGTTTGAACAATGTGTTTTTTCAAGAAGTTCTTCCTCCAGTCAGTGGAAATAGCTGAAGGACCAAAGGACTGTCCTTTTTTCTGTCATTAAGCTCATATAAAAAGAAGATAAAATGTGCTGCGCTTATATCTTAGAGTGGACTGTATCAGGCTTTTAGTCCTAGCCTTCTACCTCTTCTATTAGCCTCCTGCACTTGGAGGGGAAAATAAACACTTGTAACCTTAAGCATTGTGAACACTCACTTGAAAGCAATGGAGGAAAGAATACCCAGAAAAAAAAAAATACTCAGCAAAATCATTAGGTCAGTATATTCTTAATCAATGAGGTTTTGGCAGAATTAAGGGTGGTTCTTCACCCTGACCATAGTTTGTCCAAGTCCCTAGGTGCGTTCAGCTGTTCATGTTTTCTTTGAGCAGAATGTCAGCAAGGTCTGATGCTGAGTTGTTCTCTACCTCCAAAAATACCTCGATATGGGAGTACCAGCATGTGGCACTGTTGTGAGAGGCATGTGAACTGAGCCCAAAGTTTGCCCCTCACTGGAGCAGCCAGCAGGGCCACTGCAAGTGTTCAAAGGGGTTGGGTCTGGGTTTGAAGGAACGAGGGCCGAATCACATGAAAAAGATTCACCTTCTGCTTGGGAACAGAAACCTCATTGTCTAGTCCTGAGGAGAAACAGATAATCTTTTCATTTTTCATAATCTGTGATACTTCTTGTTTTTATGACCTTCCCCCTTTCATTGGACCCATGTATGCAATTACAGCATTTCAGAGAAAGAGGAGGGGGCCACAGTTGGTCCAATCTGAAAAGCAGTCTGTAGGTGCTGGAAGGGGCCGGACTCTTTTTTGAGTTTTGAAGGGTGAGGGAGAATGCTTTTAAAATAATTGTTTGGGCTGGAAAATTAAGACAAAGCCTGGACCAGTGTTGTCAGCAGCAGTCTCCTACTGCCTTCAGGAGGGCCAGGATTTTACTCACGGATTTTTAAGGCTGGAGCATGCAGAACATCTGAAAACAGAGCACGGGTATTTCTGGCACAATGGGGATTGCTATTACTGACACTGGAAAATTATTTTTTTTTTTTTTTAGCTTGGCATTGCTCCTTCAAGCAAATTAATGTCTGATACATTTGCATTTCTATGTGTCATTAACCCAGATGCCTACTGCAGGGCCTAAAGCTCAAGTCCGCTAGCAAGACTAAATCCTGCTAATGCGCTTTTCCTAACGCGCTGAGGGAATCTGGAGTCTCTCCTTTTGAAGCTGACTTGCTATTTTGACTAATTGCTTCTGGTAATAGTTAATAACATTTTGCAAAGGCACTTCATGTGCTGACAGCAGATTGATGTAAGGAAGGGACACAGTTCACAATTCCAAAGGGAGCATCGGGAAACCCATTACCAGCTTCATTAATCTGTTAATAATAAAATTAAAGTACAAATAAAATGTGATAAATTGGGTTCTGTTGTGAAAGTCACTTTAACAGGACGCTCTGAATAAAGGTCAAAACAAACTCTGATTTCTGCGGTGTTTTAATAGTAGAATCAGAGGAGAGCATTGCAGAAATACTGTAATTAATCTGGTGATTCTATAATTGTCCCCAAACGATACCGAAAGAGTTTGACAAGTGATTTTTTTTTTTTTCTTGAGAGCATTTACAAAACCTGGAACATAAAGCTTTGCCACACAATGTTTAAGTGCTAATCCAATTTCACAGGAAGCTTTTGACAAGGTAGGTACAGTAGACAGGCTTACTTTCACTGCCTGCCTACTTATGGCTGCTACCTCAGTCGAAACTCAAGTTTACCCAGCACAGGGGCAAAAGAGAAAAGAAAAGCCCTGCGGGTGCAGATCTAGCAGCAGTCACAGAAATGATCCTGACATTGGAAACAGGCTTCATCGAGGAGTCAAGAAACCAGACCAGACATCCCTTTTCTGACAAGGACAGGGTCGGCTTGCCAGGAGCCCTTGTTTGAAATGAAAACTGCATAAAACCAGCTTCCTGTCCACCTCTGCTTTTGAGGCTGCCTCCCAAGCCTATCAGCCCCCCTGCATCTCTTAACATCAGCCTTCCTAGCCACGTCCTAGGTTAGCAGGGTAATTTAGTCTAGCCTCTGCACTGAAATAATCCTTCTGCTAGGAGCTCCAGCTAAACTGCAGAAACAAATCTGCTAAGAATGAGACAAATTCCAGCCTCTCCAAGACACAATGTTAATGGGTTCTGTAGAAAAACCTCCAATTTATCTAAGTTCCTGCTTATTGCAGTTGAGCAATTGCCCCAAAAGCAATAATTCGCAGAGCATGATTTGGGGATGCAGCTGCGAGGAACGGAGGGCTTCCTGCAGCCTGGCAGAGCAGCAGTCTGCTGAGAGCACCTGAGCCCAAGGCACGCTTATTAAAGAATCCAGCCAGGCAAACAAATATATAAACATGTTAATAGGAAGTATTTGAAGAGAATGGCTCATTAAGTCGGGCAGGATGACTATATGGAAAACTGATAGCTCTATTTTAAAAATCAGCAGGAGGAAAAGGAGAAAGCTGCCCTTTTGGTTTACGCAAGCCAAAAGGAGTCCGTACAGCCTTCCTCTCCTCCAGGCATTTGAGGGATAATCTCAGAGTCCAAAGGGACCAGATTGCCTGTTTGAGAAGCACCACGTGGAGTCAGTTATGTCAGAAAAGAAGCAAGGGGAGGGGGAGGCTAAAGAGGAGGGGAAGGAGGACACGCTTTTCACCTCATCTCCAAGAGGAGTTTGCAGTTGCCTGTAGGAGGTGGGAACGGTGTGGTGAGGAATTGCCCCAGCGTTGAGGGGCTGGCGCCTGGGAAGCCTGGAGCAGATGCCCATCAGTGTGCAAACGCTGACCGGCTGGAAATCGGATATAAACTAAGCTTAGAGGCCAGCAACTGTGTGGGTTGGGAGATGAGCTATTAAGCAGCGAGGCAGAGTATGGGAGAGAGAAAGGGGAGCAAGAAAGCAGCCTGCTCTGGATGGAGCAACCTTTCCCTAGCACAGCGCTCGCTCAGAGGAAGGGGCAGGACAGAGGCTCACACAGACGAGCAGATTTTTTTGCCACAACACATAGTGAGAGTCCTTCTCATGCTCAGCCTGACTTTAGCTGCTTGCTTTATGCTCAGTTTCACATTTAAGATCTATTTGTTATTAACATCAAGTCTGATCTCTCATTCTTATTCTAGTGATTTGAGCTCTATGAGTGCAGCTATCAATCCAGTTCAGTTTGGGTCCATGGACAGCTGAGTTGTCCATGCCTGGGGGAAAATTTTGGGCAAAGTGATGACATGCAGGTCTAGGATTGCAGCTGCTTTGGCAGCTGACAGTTGCCTGATTTGAATTTAGTTGGCTCAGGACTCCCTGCTGCCTTCGTCTGCTCAGCCAGAGCTCATCAGAGGTGTCAAGGCACAGCCAAAAGAACCAAAAGCTTCACCATCCCTGTGATGTTCAACTGTGGTTGTTGCTGCAGCGTGCAGTGGTTGGGATTTACCAAATCTACCTGATCTACCATGATCTGGGGACAAACTGTTGTTCTCAGAGAAAGATGGTGATCTGCAGAAAGGGAAACAAAAGATATTTCTTAGTAGCTGACCTGGCTGGATGTATTTGGGCCCTGGTATCCTTTAGGCACATAGTTAATCCTCTTCAGATAGACACTTAGTCTCTTTAGATAGCAAGAGATATTGGAAGAGAAGAATGGGTTTTCAAGAGTCATCAGTGACTAATCTTCATCACTCCAAAGAAAATGGAAAAGCTCAGGGAAAACTGAGATTCTGACATTGGTTCCTGGTACCAAAAACCCACTTCAGGTTTCTGTCACTGTTTATTTCTTAAAATCAGGGGGCTTTTTGCCAAGTTTTAACCTGAAATCTCTCAGAAAGTAGTTTTTAACTATGCAAAGACCACCAGAAATATGTCTTACATATTTTGCAGCAAAGCGTTTTGCTATGGAACTTGTGAGAATTAGTTTGTCAGATATAAAGAGACAAACTGGTTTTTTGGGCATATGTTGCAGAGCCCTTCCCATGGAAGACTTGAGGTGGCAGGGCCAGCAGCACAGAAGGTGTTATTTTGATAACGATGGATGAAGATTTCCTCCTGTGTGTTAATTTTAAGTAAACTCAGCATGGTTCAGGATTTTTCTGGTGGTCAGAACAATTGTAAAAGACCATCCCCGGGGTTGTTTGACACCTACAAGGTTGCTGAATCTTCCTCACAGTCTTTACTAGACACATCTGCTGCATCACAAGGAGAGGAGCTTCATACTGTTACTGCCTATGTGTAGGATCCTGCAGCTGCCTGGTGTAAAAGTAATCATGCCCCAAGCTTTTCTTCTGTTCTTTTCTCTGCAGTATATTCCTCTTTCATAATTGCCTTCCCTTTCTTCTTCCCAAGGAGTTCTGACATGTAAAATATTAAGAACAGTCCTATGCAGAGAGTTAATACCAAATACGGAGGACCTCAGGCCTGCATGCCTCAACACAGCTCCCGTAGTCCGGTCAGTACAGTATAACTCCAGGATGAGCATTTGCGCCAAGTAATTCCAGCTCTGTATTTTATTCCTTCAAAGGCAGCAAATGCAATAGTAAAATCCTGGCCTTGATTTTTGGGGTGCCTCTAGTCTTTTGAGAAGATCTGTCAGAATGTCAAGAAAACACAGGATGAGCTATAACAAACCCAAGAGAAATCTGGCATCTATTGCTTTAACAGTTTCCTTGCCACCTTCCTTCTCTTCTGCTTTGAACTACAGACGTTAACAAAAAGGCATTTTATTCCACGGTTATATATCCTGTCACCCTCTAAAACACATTTCTCCATAAAAGTAAAAAAAGATGCCAGGGAGAAACTCTGCCTTTGTGTTCAAATACTTGTTGCTCATGGCCAAAAGCACTGAACTTCATTTTTTGTTGTCTCTTCAGACAGCAAATAACAGAACACATGTACCATTCTGCATTAGTATGAACAAAGCAAAGAAACATTTATTTCATGTTGAGAAATCAGGGATCAGAGTGTCTAGTTAGACAGCTAATTGCTTTTTTTTTTTCTTTGTTTTCTTTTTTTAGTGGTGACAGTGTGGGCATTGTGCCCACAACGAATTTACAGTTTCTCTCTGTTTCTCCACACATGCACTCATCGTAAAACCAGGTGCCTCCTGCTCCACAGATTTTTCTTTCAGCTATGCCATGGAACAGCAAGGGATGGCAAGGTGAGCATGACATCGGGGCCAGTGACATTGGGGCTTCACAGATGGACAAGAGGTGCAGTCCCACAACCCCAAGCAGGGACGCAGCCCAGAGTCCAGATCTCTGGGCACCTCCACAGCAACCAGACACATCTTAAGTTCAAATCAGTACATCAGCCCATGGGTTGGGGTCGAAATGGTCCTTGGCCAGGCAGCAGCATGGCTGCAACCAGTGCAGGTGGGACCAAGCTTCATCTGAAGATCAATGTTCAAGCTAAGCATCTATATGCGTATCTGTTGTGCCAAGCTTATCTATAGGAACTACCATCACAGAACTTCCCACACAGTCTAAACAGCTGCTGTCTCTCATTTGAGAAGCTCTTCTTTAGCTCACCGTGCCTTCTCACATTAAAACAAAATCGTAGGGAGCAGAAAATAAATAAGCTTTTTGCAACAAAATGGCCCAAAGAAGAGTAAAGAGAGGTATAGCTGTTGATAGTCTGGAAAACCAAGTTGTTATGGGAAGAGCCCAAATGAGGGATTACCTTTATTTTGGGGAAGGGGGGAGCACAGGGAGAAGGGCTTATTCAATCTGTCAAAGAACAAAGAAGAAGCAAAAAACAAAAGCTGGAAGCTTAAGTGAGACATGTATCGTTACAAAGATAGAAGGCAAATGAGGATACATAGCCAATATGGGAACAGTTTAATATGGGATGTTCCCCATTCCTTTCAGTCTTACGTCAATATATGGATAACTTTCTCCATGGCTCCATCAGAAATTCTGAGCTTGACACAGAACTTGTTGAATGAGACTCTTTTGCCTGTATTAAACAAAAGATAGAGTAGAGAGTCCTAATGCTCCCCATGGCTGTAAAATTCATGAGCATATGAATTTATGGGACTGGAGTTTACTTTTAAGATCCCAGTCTCTGGCTGGATGCCTGGCTGAGGGAGGAGGGCGTATCATCTGAAGGCGTATGTGTGGGACACCAGGCCACTACTGCTCTCAAGGCACTTAAACTGTCACCAGTATCCTCAGCTGAGAGCTGGACCCAACTGAGTATTTTCAACACATTTTCTGGGGGGAGTTTCCATCCTAAAGTCCAATTTGTGATTGCTGTGATTTGTGTGCTTGATATGCTACAAGTAGTGCCACTGAGAGACCGGGGGAACAGTCACCAAGTCAATTGCAAACCATAAAATCATGTGTATATCAAGTCAAAGAGACAACTCCTTGCTGCTAAGACTAAAATTCATCAACGAGTCATCAGTCCTTGAAGTGTCAGGGCCCTGAAGTATTGGAACAAGTATAGACCAGAAAATACAGTTGAGTCCTGTCCTGCAGTTGTGGGCACTGTGGTCTCTGAATCCGTTTCTGGTCTCTGCCTCAACTGTGTCTCTCTAAGGAGGAAGGCCAGTCAGGCTCCCAGATCAGCAAGTGCTTTGGCAGCCCAATGTCTGCAAGAAACACATGGTTAGGGTCCAACTACTAAGTCTTCATCAGGACCATGAGACCATCCCTAATGGGATTCTCTTCTCCCCTCCCTCCCTTCTCCTCTTACACTTGCCAGTCTTAATTTCATTTTAGCTTTAAGAGCCTCTGTTCCTGACATTTCCTCATGTCTTTCCTAAGTAAACCTCTGTTTATGACATTAAATACATTCACTGTGTATTGGTATCAAGCAATTGCTTTCAAAAGACAATCTTCCCCCTTCTGTTATTACCTCTTTATTTCCTCTGCTATTTTTCTCGATGAGTTATATGAGGAAGAAATTACTGCTATTTTGTCTTGAGGTTTCCCTGAGGAACCCTGTCAAAATGAACAGTCCTTTTACTAAGATTTCCTATACAGATTGAGCAGAAATAAAACAAAATAATTAAATGGCTCCTGAAAGAATTCAGTGCCTAAAACCCTGGGGAAAAAATAATGGTTCTGTCTATGCCATTGTGAAAAGCTTTATTGCAGCACAGCATTTATGTTCTGCATAGGGTCTTATGTGTCATCACCATCACCATCAGATCTGAGTGCTTTCCAGGTGCGCAGTTCAGTGACGTGACAAGTGTTGTCTGTTTGTTCTTGGAGCCTCTCCCCACTGGGACAAATCTATGTGGTTGAGAGCCTTGTTTCAGAAGTATATTGCTTTTGTTTGAGGCATATTTTTATTCTTGTTTTCAGTATACATGTTATGATTCGTTTCAGTTAAAGTTTAGCAGCACTCAGGGAACGAGTGTGCCTCCTAGCTGCCCGTTCTCCTGAGTGCTTTGTTCTTCAATACAAGACTGAGAAAAAAATTAGTATTTGGAAAGTTTTTCTCAAGGTAGAAACAAGAGGCTGAATTTCATACTAGTGATACACATAATCTGTGCCTACAAACTGGCACAATGAAGAATGCCTTGGCTCGCTCTGCTGTGCAAAAATATCCCGCATCCATGCAAAGTTATGGTTACCACAGCCCCAAGCATGGTTGCAGCATGGAAACCCTGAACTCCTTTTGTTTTTTGTTTTGTTTTGGTTTTGGTTTTTTTTTACAAAGCATGTGAGGGTTCCACAACTTTGGAATTTGCCCTTCTTGTTGGATCAAACAATCTGAAGCTGTTCAGCTTTCTGGCTCACCTGTTCCCCCTTTACTTCTCAGAAAGTGAGAATTAATGGGCTCAGTCCTGCAAGGCACTGCTATTTCTGGCACCGGTT
>NW_010128216.1:15911-35478 GCF_000699245.1 Pterocles gutturalis
GCATTTAAATTTTAACCATGCACAGGAGCTGAATCGTTGAGGTTAGTGGGACTGTAGCAGGGACTCCAGTGGGATCATCTTCCCTGACCCCACGGCCTGACCTGCCAGCATCTCTCTGACGCCCACACTGCCATAACTTGGGGGTGACCTCAGCACATGTTTGTTTATCCTGGAGTTACAACGAGTATATGGGGACTTTGCTGGATCTGCCTTAGACTGCCCAGCCCTAAAGTTCAGATTTCCGCAGAGCAGTCACCAGGGAAAAGCAGATGGGTGGGATCAGCTCCAAGACTTTGTCCGATGGCAGCCAGCTACCTTGGCTATAAACCCTTCAGGCACCTAAGACATGGGCAACCTCCTGGGCAGCACCCTGTTTCTCTATGACCCATTACATTTTCTGAGGGGTTTTTTTGCCTTCCAAAGGTGTTGTGTGGTGCAGGGAGGGGAAGCTGGCTCCGTGGTTTGGGTACTTGAGTTTATGGGGACCTGGACCTCAGCAGTTTCCTCCAGTGCCATGTTGGTGAAAGGAGAGGCCACTACCCTGAGCAATGCCTGCGGCATGAACAGGGGCTCTCACTAGTTCTTTGTTCTTTATAGAAACAACAACTAAATTCATCTTAGGCATGATCACTCACAAATCTTACAAGCCTTCCAAAGCAGCCAAAATTGATCTGTCCTTTTTCTTGAGGGGGGGGGGTGAGGAAAACAAGCTCCAGTGGTCCCAATTACTCTGTTTGCTAGAAAAAATATTTTTGTGTAATGACCTCAGTAGGGAGTGAGTGGCTCCTTTTGTGTGTTAAATTAAAATCTCTCGGGGGAACATTAGGCCCTGTAATTCCTATTTCTCAGATGCAATTTAAGTCTTTCATCAAAAAACCTCATAATAACTGAGCTCTGTGATACCCAGTAGATTCATTTTCATGTGAAGGATGAAAATAGCCAGCAACATGTTAACAAATTCCACAGGGAGACCAATTGTAATGATAAAAATACTCTGACGTGGGCATAAATTTGCAAATACGGTGCTTTATGGATAGCTGAGAAGGAAAAGGCTGTCTTCAACATTTTCTTTATATTAAGATAGAGGTATGAAAAAGTCCCTAGCCTGCTCATTAAGAATGGAGTACATGAGCAGTTTCCAGAGGCCCAAAATGATGCATCTCTGTATCTTATTTGGAAAAAATCCCACGTACCAGGAAGAGAGCTTGCATAAGTTGTCATCACTTCTGCTGTATTCAATTGACTGAGAAAAGGAGAGGTCTGCACGAGTAACAACTTTCATGTACTGGTAACTGCAAAGAATGTAGTTGCAAATTTCTTGCAAACTCATACTGGATCAAACCTCAGTTTTCAGGAGCACATGTACAATTTCCAAGGTTTGGGGGCTTTTCCAAGAATTGCCTGTGAGTATAGCAGAGCCCCAAGCCTCAAGATGCCTCCTCTGCCTGCATCCTGGGAGAGTGCTGGTATGTTAGAAAATGTCAGGAGAAATGAACCTTAGACACAACGTAGCCCCTGGAATGGGTAGGCATTTTCTGGTGGGAAAAGCAGCATTCCTACCCCTCCAGCTGGAAACCTTATCTAACATCACTGCTTCTTAGAGCACACTGATGGATGCACACCTCTGCAGTGGTTCACCTCCTAAGGAGAAGCAGAGCCTTTGGTTGGACTCTCAGCAAAACCACTCGGAGGGGGAGGCTGTTTCTGTGCAGCCATGAGCCGAATGGAAAGCTACCAGCTGACAGCCCAGGTCAAGGAGAGGGAGGATATGGCTGGACGTAAAGAGGAAGATGGGAGAATAGAAGAAAATACAACAAATTATTTGTCAAAATAACAGACACAGTCTTTGCACTACATTGCAGTTCAAGTGACAATAAAACATCTGGCAGTCTCAGAGGGGTGGCTTTGCCAGTATATTAGTGGCTTTGCCTAAAATCATTTTAATTACAATTTTAAGCATAAAAACTGTTTTAGCAGGATCCATCAACATTTCCCACTGGAACCCTCGGGCTTTGCAATCCCTAGATATTTACTGCTACTAAAGTAACACATGAAAAGATGTCTATCAGTCCCATACAAAACCTATTTTGGTTGCATACAAATGCTTTAGTCTATTTTTCTCTTTAAGCATCTATAAATAAGCAAACTAAGACCCAGTCCCATAGCACACACACCTCAGGTGCAGATTTTCAGCACACACTTGATTTGTCAAAATTTGACCAGAATAAGCTTCCTAAGTCCTGGTTAGTAGGAAATTGAACTGAGGCAGAGTACAGTTACAGTGGCCTATGAAAGGCAGAACAGGATAGCAGACCTATCATATTTTTCCTGATGAAGTTGTGAAGGACAGAGTTTGCAAGGAGATATGGTTGGTGAATGATGCAGCTACACTAGAAAAATCACCTGGAGTAGACACAGTTGGAGGACATGGGCTACAGCCTACAGGCACAGGTTATTCTGCTGAGAGAAGTTATACTGGCAAAAAAATAACAGTGCCTCTGCTTAAAGTCTTTTCCAGAGCTAGTACAGACTGAGAAGACCTAACACACCCAGGCTTGGCCCATATTATGTGGCAGTGAAATTATTTGTTTTACCAACTCCTGTCAAATGACTTTATCCCCAGAAAGCCGCCTGGAAAACCAGAGGAAGTGTAACAGGCATGCCTACAGGCAAGAGAGAGGACAGCTCCCATTTCCCCAGGCCAGGCCAGCTGAAGCCACCAGAGAAAGAAGGGGCAGATTGTTGTCACACCTTTGGCACTGCTGACAAATTCCTATTTTCATAATTGCAAGGGATATTAGCCATTTCCTTCTGCTTTCTTCTTCTCTCTAACTATAGACACCTTAATGTTGAGTTTATACACCTCAGTTTATTCAGAGCTGATCACCAGGCTGTTGCTGTTGAAATTCCCTCCGTCGGCTTGCACTGGGAGAGCACCAAGGAACAAGCCCAAAGATCAAGAAGGAGGTGAACTGGCAGAGAAAAAGGCCAGTGTGTTATATAGGAATTTCTTCATAAGCAAGAATATTAAAAGGATGAAAATCGATTCATAATGAATTCAGGAGACTCCCTCTACATATTTTAACTGCTTGGTATTATCTCATTGAAGAGGCACTCTAGGCTCACTAATGTACTTTGTTACACAAGCAAAGCACTCCAGCATTGATTTTTCTCTTGCAGAGGATTATGTATCAACATGATTTAAGCAACTTTGTGGCTAAGAGTAATGACCAGCCCCTGAACGTTTAGCCAAGCACAGGAACTTTCTGGACAGAAGCAGTTTTGTATCAGTTCTTTTAATTACATTTGAAGACAGGGATTGTCCATTAATATTTGACCTCTAATTATGTTTTTAAGAGATGGCTCTATTGAAAAACAGTTATACAATGAAGATGTGTGCAGAAGCTTAAACCAAAGCAATTTGGTTTTTTCCACTGCAGCCCTTTCAGGAACCTTTGCTTGAATGAGCAGATCTCCTTTTGCCAGAAGGCCAAGGGGGCTAATGAATGCACCTTCACTCAGGTCCCAAGGGCACATGAACCTAGCAGTGATGTTGCAGTTATATGCACTACAAGGGTCTAAACGAAAAAGCAAGTAGCTGCTGCCTTTGCTTGCATCTGGAGGCACTGAAAGGATGCAACTGCAAAGTGGTAGATGTGAGGTGCAACAGACAGAGCACGCTGCATCCCACAGCTTTCCTATCAGCAGGACTGAGCAGAAGTTGCTCCAAGGCATCCGGCACCTGCCTGTTGTGCAATACTTCTTACTTAGGCAAGAGGGGGACCAAACCCTCCCTCCGCAGATCCCCGAGAGCATAAATACAAACCGTAGCTATGGTGTAAGCATTTAGTGCTGGAATCGCGAATGAATTTGCTTGGCCTTACACTTCCCACTGCGGCAACCGGCATCTGTTTGCTGTTTGTGATGGCTGCCAAATTCAGTGACCTTCTGGACAGCAGAGAGCCAGGCAGGGCCCTCCTGCGGCTGGTGGGGTTTGTAGTTCTCTCTCCAGGACCCTCTTAACTGCCCCAAGCTGAGAAAACCTCGAGTTTCCCTTCTGTTTGACTCCTCTTTCCTCAAAACTCCCCAGTCTCTGAGCTGTCCAGATGTGCTGATATCATCCAGCAGGCCTTGCATAACTTCCCTCTTGAAAAAAAAAATTAAAAAATAAATGTGCTGCAGTAGCAGTTCCTATGGAAATTTACTATTTTAATAAGATCTTCTGAAGCACTCAAAACCAAACTAACAGCTGTTCAGAGACCAGTTGTTTCCCCTGAATTCATTGAATTTCTGGGCGAGTATGGACATTTGGGATATAAATTCGAACACTTCTAAAACCTAAGCCCAGAAAACATCCAAACTGTAAACAATATCTTGATGAAGTTGAAAACTGAATTTAGTATTCAGGTCCCTGGTTTCTTTTCCCTCTGGACAGGACAGAACAGATCACTGGTTTATTGCTCTATTCCTAATGGCACCAAATATCTTTAGATATAACATAAGGAAATCTCTTGTGTTAGATTTAGGGCCAAATTGCAGGGGTATGTCAGAGCTTGCACTAAGAAACCACATAGCCGTATTCTCTTCTGTGCTTCCTGTTCAGCCTCTGTAGACTTCACCATGTTACTTCTGACTTACACCAGCAGAGAAGAAAGGGAAACCAGTCCTAGTAGGGCAGGGATGCCTGTGGGGGAATGACAGGAGCCTATAAAGCCCTGCACATCAGGGAGGAGGTGCACAAAGGTTCTCTTTGACAGGAGATAAGGATCATAATGCATCAACCAGGCAGCAGATTTGAAATGAACTAAAGGATGTATTTTCTTCGCACCAAATACAAGCGAGCCATAGAAATTGGCCATAACATGTAGTGAACACCAAAGCTCATCTGTTTTCAGAAAGCTAGATAACTGAGTGGAATAGGGATCCATGGAGGGCTGTTGTATTCAAAAGCACCATCTCTGCCTCAGGAAGCTTTCGACTCACAGACTCACGGAGGTGTCTCATGCTATTGCTTTCCCTGTTCTTATACTCTTTGCTAGGCATCTACCTTGGGCTGATATTGGAGGCTTTCAGTCTGACTCAGCACAGCTGTCCCTGTACATGGAAAGGGAGCATAGCAGCATGACACCCTTCCTATAACAAAAAATCCAGGCCAGAACAGGATGCACAAGGGATTTGAATGGATCCACAAGGGATTTGAAGGGAATGCAGTGTAGCACTTGGACAATGGGAGAGGCTGAGCAAGGTGAGACAACCTTTTGGGGGAGGAGTTGGCCCAAAATCTCATGTGCCTGTTTGGTTTCCTGACTTCTGGTTGACACAAACCCTCTAGGATCCCACTGAGGACCTCCACGGCAGCTCAGCCCTTCTTGGGTTTTGACTTCAATGTACAAACTTCAAAGAATTGCCAAAATTTCCTTTTTTTTTTTTTTTAATTTAAACAGTGCTCAGTATGATATTTACCATGCTTAATTTAACTGTATGTGGTTCAGAGACAGTCAAAGGTTTTTTTCATACACAGACATTCCCAAGAATTACTAAGGCTAATTCCCCTACTGCCTCAAAAGAGCAAAACACATCCTGTCTTAGGACCTTCTTGTGAAGATTCTTCCATGTTGTACTTTGTTCTGTTTTTAAGTTAGATGAGTAAGTTGCCAGCATGACAGATGTGAAAAGTCTGTTTCCTTTACATTGTACACTCAGATGGAATTTATTTCCCTATGTATCACATGCAATTAAGCCCAAAACTTTGGTCTTAGAACAGGTCAGCAGTACAACTGCCATAGCTCTGTGCCATCTTCCCTCACAGACGTGCAAAGGAGTGTGAGAACTGGCTGCTGCCCTTGCTCACATAGAAAGCGACTGTGTGAGAGCTTAACCTGTCCAGAAACTGTGACCCTGGCAGAGTTTTAGTTGTAGATGGAAAGCCAACAAACTTTCTGGGCTGGGTAGAGAAATACCTGTGTCTTTCAACTCTGGCAGTGGTTTCTTGTGCAGGGGTCTGTGATGAGCTACTGGGATACCTCTGCTCCTCTCTGTTCCCTTGGGTGGATGTCCCTGGTTTGGGCTGGATCGGGCATTGCCTTCCTCCTCCTCTGTGTTTGGCTCTTGCACCATCACACACTGAATACAGAGCTGCGCAGCTGCTGTCCTCAGCTTTTCGGCTTCCTTTCTGTGTGTTCCCTCTCCAATAAACTTTCCCTAGAGGAGAACAGGAGAAAGCTGTCAGTCCCCAAAATGCTGACAGAGTCACCCTTTTCTTATCTAGAGCCAAGGAAACACCTCAGTATATTTTGCCATCTAGAAGTCAGCCTACCACGAAGTCACTCATCTTTGTATACAGCAATTGTAAGAGATGGGGGAAAAGGAATTTTCCAATTCAAATATTTTTAAACCATCTTTCTTGAGAGAAAACCTTGAGTATATACTTAATTTTAAAGGCAATATTAATTCCCAAGGACCTCAGATAACTCTAAGGCTTGCATGAATTTAGGCAAGGTACCACAATTTTCTGAGTAGTCCGTGCATTTCCTCCACACACAAGTTTGAAGATAAACTGCAGAAGGAAGCATATCGATCTGTCTGCGTAAAAAGACCTAAGCCCAGAAGAATAAGTATGGACTAATTATTCCTCTCCTGCACCAGTGTGAAATGTTTTTAAAGAGCCACTTACAATCCTCTTATTTCAGTCACCCATGGCAGAGGAAGCCAAGGAGACACTGGGACCTGGCTGGAGACAGAGTGTGTTGGGAAAAAAACAGAGCATGTGCTTATCCTCTGGCTGCAGCCAACTGAACCTCACTATGGATGTGCCATTATTTGGGTTGCTTCCTTAAGGGCCTCAAAATTACGTGAGCTGAACCAAGGCCTACAAAAGACATCCTCACACAGCTTTTAGTGACAATATTTGCAGTGGGTTTAGGAGGTTCTACATCTCTCCCACACTCCAGGTCCTTAAGATATTTCATCTGAGCTATGACCACCTCTGAAGCCATCTCCTCCCGAGGGCCCTCTCCAGCTTTCTCCTTCTCCTCCCTATCCCATCCACACCACAGCTATATCTGGCCTCAGTTACCAGCTGCAATTTTCTTTTTTTCAGGTTTCTATCCTACCTCTTTTAGAATGGCACAACCCTTTGGGTCTGCCAGCTACAGTGAAGGATGAAGAAGTTAAAACAAGGGAAGTCAGATACATTCCTTATTATTTATCATAAAAGCCTAAGTTTGGATTTAGCACTGAAAAACTTTCAAATTGCAAGTCTAACCCCCTCATCAAGCAGCACCCTGAAACTACACATAGCCCCAGGTACAGCCCAGTGGGGGGAAGGAGACAGAGCTGCCAGCTAATTACCCAGCCCACCAGCAAAGCTGCTGCAAGCTCTCAAAACATGTCCAATGAGAAAAACAACAAAAGGCGATCTGGTGGGACTGGGACTTTGGGAAGGGGTGGGGGGAGAAGGAATAGGTTATTTCAGAAGGATTAAAAGGTCAAAGGACTCGATGTGGAGAAGTCAGCCCAAATCCATCCAAAGCTGTTAGCATGAGATCATCTGAAAAATGAATCCAAGGGCTAATCCTTTAGCCTGTTCAGCAGAGCAGCGCATGTCAGAGATGTTCCCCATCTTCCTGCTGGGCATGTCCTGCTTCAGGGATGAACTCACTTGGTGACCCTCCTCCAATGTCCCTCCAGCTGTGACACCACCTCCCCCTTTGTCCCAAGTTTGCTTCCCCCTTAGATGTAAGTACTTGGAAACCTGTAGGGGCAAGGAGGAAGCCCGCAGGCAAATTCTTCCTCCTCATACCAAATACAGAGCACTGTCATTTCTCTCAAGAAGAGGGTATAAGCAGGAAGGAAAACAGCAAGTCTTCCAAAAGAGCTCCTGTCTTCCCAAGTAGGAGTCAGGGAGCTGGGTTACTCCATAGGACACACATGACTGTGCTGTGAGTAGGTGGGAGTTGGGGTGTCTCAGCTATATTGGGGTTGATTTTGACCTTGCATGGCTATGCATACCAAATAGTTTGCTTCAAAACAGAGGGTATGTTCTGCTTCCTAGTTGCATAGTGGAAAAGAAGGAGACATGATTTAAGAGTTGTGCTGTGATCATCCCAAGGCTGTGAACCGTCCCTCACCTCAAAGATGTAAAGAGAAATACCAAAAACTGCTTTCTCCATACCTAACAAACTCAGTGTACCCCTCCAATTCCAATCCCTAATATCTCCCTTCCTCACAGTCAAGGATAGGGAACAGCTCTAAACCATCTATAAGCATCCTTTGCTCCACAGATATTTCCAGGAGTTGCTCCTGCCCCACACACAGACTTTTAACACAAACCAGGTTAGAAAAATAGGCTGCAGAGCTGAAAGAAATGGGCACCCACTCCCACTGATGACCCACGAGCCTGCCCGTTTCATTCTTCTCTTCCAGCACTTCAGTCTGAAGGGTATAAACTTGGTTACATCTCCTTACAGACACCAGTTCTCTAGTTGACAGGGCTTTTCAGCAACCTCAAAACAAAACAACTGATGCTTTTCCTTGTGATTAGAGGCCTGACCCACAGCGGCTTTAAGTGAAGGTGTCTCAGTCAGCTCTGGATGAAGTCTGTATGTGGAGTCTGGATGAACTGCAGCCATGCCTGCTGCTGTAGGGGATCCCTCTAGTTCTAGCTGTGGCTCCTTTGCCTAAAGCAAACACCCTTTTCTAGCAATACCTCAGTGGAAAGGGCTCAGCAGAACTGCATGCTGTGCTCCCTCTGTCTCTGGGCACCGCGGGCGATGCAGCGCTGGCACAATTTGCAGAGCAGAGCTCAGCCTGAGGCTGTGGCTCCCCTGCGCCCGGAGCTAAACTGCGGAGCCAGGCACCACCTGGAGGCATGCGGGCTGTGGTGAGGCTGGAGGGGATCAGCACACCAGGCTCCAGCTTTTTTCTGCAACAATAACAATGTAGGACCATGCCTATCAGAAACTAAAAGCCTCAGCGTCCCCAGTTTCCTGTTCTGCATTTTATCAGAACAAGTTGATTAGCTTGAACAATGAATGCAAACCTGGAAGCTCTCCGAGACCGCAGGCTGTGGTCAGCGGCACTGGGAGGGGAAATTCAGCCAACAGCAAAGAGTCCAGCGGGACCCTTTAATTGGGCTGCCTCCATAATCCAGGCAAGATGTGCTCTCTTTACTGGTAACTTCTTTTAAGCTTTTTTTGGTGAAAGTCCCAGCCTCAATTTTTGCTATGAAACAAATGCAGTTTTTTTGCAATTGCTTGTTGTCATCATCCACAACATCACAGCTTTTTCGTCATGAGTAGCTGAGCAGCCTCTCCAGGCCAGAACGAACCAGGATTATAGCACTACTGAGGGAAATAGTTATTTCTCTCTTCTCCTCATGCAAGTAATATCCTTTGGGACCTCTGCACCATCTGGGCTCCTGTTCTTGCATTCAGATCCACTCTCCAGAACCTGGTGAACAAGTTCCTTCAGAAAAGAGAACCATATGCCTTAACTTTCTACCTCCTTCTCATTTTCTTTTTTCCAGGTTAGCCTTCTCCTTTTTTTAACCTCTTTTTCCGCTACAAACCTGTTGCTGGCCTCTCCCAAGTGAGAACTTAAAAATAATTGCTAGGTCTATGAAGGCAGAGTTGGTTTTGTTTTATGCCATAGGGTATGTGTCATGAAGTTTATTGCATCATTGAAGTCTGTTATTATTGTGAAGTAGCTCTCCATAACAGTAACTGTATCACAACTGGAGATTAGCCCTGAATCTGTGCCTCCCATCTGGTATTTTCCTACACTTTGTCTCCCCATCCAGGGAGAAACTGTCAAAGAAATGCCAATGGCCACCTTTAAGATCCAGAATAGCAGCCTGTGCAATATTTCCAATATCCTCAGACATGTGGAGAACACCACTAAATCCTTGTGGTAAGAGAACCATACCTCTGACAGAGCTGAATGAGGAAAAAAATAATATTCCCTGAAGGCCCTTAGACTAAGATTAAACCTCCTGAAAAAGGGAAAATGCCCTCTGCTGAATGAAACTCCTGAGCTGCAGATTTTATATGCCAGGGGCACAGTCCACAAAGACAGGCCACCACAGCAGGGTGACTATATGCACCTGTAAGCCCAGAAACATGAATTTCCTTCTTAGTATTAACAAGGATGCAATATCTCTGGAGATGTTTGAAATACTTCTGTCACCTGCACTCTGCCATGTACTGGTACCTCACAAAAGGAGACACAGCCAACCCTCATTCTGCAAGCACCTGAGCATGTGCCTAAAGATATTTTCGAAGCCAGTGGACTTGGTCATGTAGTTACAACCACTGAGCACAGGTTACATGTTCAAATGAGCCCAGCAGCGGTGATGCCACAATTACAGCAGCTGCATGGATCTTCTGTTGGAACTATCTCCCTTAAATGGCCCCCAAAAATACATATTTGTTCTTCATGCCCTGTTTTAGGCTTGACCGCCTGCAATTGTCAACTTTCATGCCCCTTTCATGGTTCATGCTGCTCTGGGACTAAGTTAAATGTCAATGCTACACTGCATAGAGGATGCAGCGCTTTGTAGTTCCTTCATTGCCTAGCTGTATTTCTCTGGAACAACACGACTGCTTCAGGACTCTGGGCTGACCTTTGAGAAAACTATGCCCTTGGTGATAAGACCAAAGAAAAGGAGGGGAAAAAAAGGCTTTTTATTTTTAGGAACAGCAGTTTAGATTGCGTGCAACTAATCGGCACCTTCTTTTGCTATAGTGTACTTTGCTGCCGGGCAGTGTAGGGCAGGTTTTCCCTATCTCAAAGCAGCAGTTTATGGTAACAGCTCCTCAGCAGAAGGACGCGGAGCCGGAGCGCCGGCTGCCAGGGCTTTGCCACACGGCTGCACCGCTGCCCTCTCTTGGGGACGCCTCGCATTGCAGCCCTGGACCGTAACGGCCTCTCTGCCCTCCCTGCAGCAGCTTTGGAGATGGGCAATGCTGGCCTCGGTTGCCTATTTCCCAACATTTCTCATAGCAGTGCCATTTGCAAGGTCCGAGAAGCCAGCCGATTTACTCCGCGTTTCCACTGGTTTATTTTCTATACAGTGTACATGCCTATGGTGGCACAGGATAGCAAGCGAGCTCTTAGCTGAAGATAATAGTTTCCAGTAAAAATCCCTCTTTCTTACCAGTGTTGGAAATCCCACCTTCTCATTGTAAAGGATATCTTACACAATTCCGAATGATCTCCAAGGAAAACAGGATGCTATCTTCATTCAAGTATCACAAGTGATATTTATGGGGAGAGAAGTGACAGAACGGAAAAACTGTGAATAGTAACTGCAGCAAAAGGCAGGTGCCCTTAGGTGCCCTGCCTCCTCCTTTTCTTGTAACAAGGGCGGTGCAAGAAAATGAAACAGGCACCTGCTAATTAACAGATAGTGTAATTTCTCTAGAAAAAGGAAGTGGGGATTTCTGGTTTGCCTAATCCTGAACCGGTTTCCTGTGAAGATAAGTGGGTTTTGAGAGGGTCACTTTGCCTTGCTGCTTTTGACTTCCACCTTGCCAGGGAAGCAAGTGAACTGCAAATAAATAGACAAAACTTTTAAGCTGTGTCATATGGCGCCATTCAAAGACCAAGTCTCAGCAAAGGAAGCAAGGTGGTGTACTTCTTTTTTCCATTACGCAAAATAAAACATTTTCTGGGAAAAGTTATAGTTCTGGTCACCGGTGGCTGGAGAAAGGTTAAAAAATGTGGTGTCAGGAGAAAAGCTCCTTGAGAAATGAGGCCTTTGAATCATACGCTTGCTGTTTCTTGTGTTTGGCTTGGACTTTCTCGTAGCTTTTATTGTTCTAGAGAAAAGTGTGACTTTAAAGCCATTTTTAAAACGAGGAACAAAACTATATGGGTAACTTACAGCTGAAATGTACTGAAAACAAAGCGCTAAACTTTGTTTCAGTCAGGTTTGAATCCTCCTTACTACTCTGTCCTCCTAAACTAAAATTAAACCACCTCTGCTCGGTTTCAGTTGGTGTGAAACTAGCTCAGCTTTTCAGAAAGAGTCTTTCCACTGGAAAAAAATAAATATATTTGCAAGAATTTGAGGAAAGCTGGTCTGCTCTCTCAGCTGATGCCTAGAACTCTACTGTGTGATGTATCCAGTTCCTATTTTAACAAGACTCATCCTGAATCCAGTGTAAGAAACAGCTGTTCCTGGCTGTGTCTGTTGAAATTGAAACCAATACTACAGTTTTACAGCATAATCCTGTTAGGAAAGGTGGAATATGTTTGTCTTTAAATAAGAAGATGTCATTAAAAGCTGTGAAGAGATGATAAATGTTGGGCAATATAACACTCAGGAGCAATTCTTAAGGCAATACCTGCTCACCTACAGTTACACCAATGGTAACAGCGTAACTACAACTCAGTCAGCTAATCCAAGCAGCATTAGTCAAAGGACGATGAGCAGTTTTCTGCACGTACAGCACTGATAGTAATGGTGGAAAGTCTTCATCATCCACAAACTATTTTTTCATCAAAGCACAGCCCTGTATTGGCTCTGCACTGTGCTACACCAGCCCATCAGAGCAAAGGCCCCATGTGGTACCTTTCCTACCGAGGCTCCACCACTTCAGCTGAACGCCTACAACTATAATACTGAACACCTACAGGAAACTGAGGAATTTGCATTGCCTTTTTTCGCCATAGCAAGTAAATCTGCGTGCAGTAACAACAGAAAGGTCTGGCTGTAGGCATCAAGCCTGCAGAGAGGTTCCCTGGGATACCAACTTGGGTTCTGCTGAGTACCCAAAATGGAAACGGCTGGGAAAAATTCCTAATAGAGACATACCTCAAGGATGCTTAATGAAAGCAGCCAGAAAAGCTGACCTCATTCCTATATGCTATATGACATATATGGCAAATGTCAACATACAGCCCTGTTAGGCATTTTGGTTGTTTTAGCTGCTCACGGGAACCTGGAGACATAGACAGCCCCTTTCCTTCCAGTAGTTTCTCACACCCTCATATTTCCCAGGCACTTTATCATGTGCTGGTGGCAGTGCAGATGCGACCGGCTGCATGCACACTTGCAACCAGACTCCTCCTTGCAACTGAAGGCAGGGGGTGGCAGATGTAAGGTGATCTTAGCTCAGTGCTGGGGCACTGGCAATTTTCAAGCTGCTGTTCCAGTTTTCCTGGCCCTGACAGGTAATGAAATCTCCTTCTTGTCAGTGTCACCAGTGAGTAATTGCTGTAACAACCCCTGGATCTGTGTGGTCCATATTTTACCTCAGACACAGAATAGATATTTTAATGCGTATATGCCCATTAAAAAATAAGGAGAGCTTCTGAATTTTATTTAATTTTTTTTTTTTATTGTAGTTTATCTGAAGAGCTTCTCTGCTCTGACAGCTTTTCGTGTAACTTGTTGAAGCTGATACTGGGTGCAAGAAACAGCTGGAGCGTGTTTAATATAATGTTTCCTCACAATGCTGACTTCTCCTGGGAGAAACAAGGGTAGATAAAAACTAGAAACTGCAGCTGGAGAGAGGCAGTCAGCATTTCATTTACAGGCATGGTATGCCCTGGTCAAAAAAAAAAAAAAGACACACACAAGCACTAGGAGCACTGGTTCATATGAGGCTACTTTCCTACCCACCTTCCAGCCAACAATGCATGGAAGCATAGTGCTAATGGATTTGGGAGCAAACCAAAGAAAAACAAACCCATACCTATAGCTCAGGCTGCATCTAAACCCGTGGTGTTTCCTAGCACATGTTCATTTCTCTCACAAACAAAACTGCAGAACTGGGAAGCCCACTCACCTAACTCCAGGATGAAAATGGAGGTGGCAAAACAGTCACAGTGGGTGCTACCTGTGGTAGCAAAAGGGCTGTGCTGTAAAGAAAGTTCAACACCAAGCCTGGAACAATGCGTTTGCTAATTACCTCCATTTCAGCAAGGCTTTTATGCACTCAGGAAAGGGTAGAGCCAGCTAGATCTCAGAAATCTTCTAACTTAAGTCTTTGGAGACAGCCTCATTCAAAGGTGGAGCAAACTACATGATAGGTGAAAAAACTAGGCATGAAAAGTCAATTAAATTACTTAATTCAAAGAAGCATCTTTGTGTGAGTTGCATGAAATGAAGATCTTGCAAGTACCTTTTCTGAGCAAAGCAACATAAAATCCAAGAGAAGGACAAATCGAAACAGCTAAGAAGTCAGTTTTGATAAGCAAACCTCTGTGTACCGGAGAGATCTGATAACGTAACAGGCAGGATGCAGGATGCAGGTTTGAGGAACTCGGCTCATTTTTCCACCCTCTCAGTAATTTCTCATGGGACCCTGGGCAAGCCACTGACTTGGATTCATCCCCAGCTAACTCTAAACATTAAGAGGAAGATGGTGGCTGAATTTAGGACTGTCAGCACCTCAGGCCCCTTTCCACAGACTAGAGGGCAATTCGGACACCAGGTGAGTGAAGATGTTTGTCTAACTTAGAAACCGTAGTGGAGTACCTACTCTTACAGGATGAGTGCTGGCCTCCTTGCTTCAGTTCCCAACTCTGTGCATGGGGATGGCATCACCAATTCTTTGCCAAGACTGTAGGAAAGTGGCATTTATTAAAGAATATCAAACTCTGAAATGCACTGTTGATAGGAGCAAGACGATCAGTTGCAGAGCTGTGAACAACCACTCTTAGTTACTTGCTTCAGAAGATTTTCCAATTGGATGCTTTGGGTTTGTCTTCCTCACAAGCCAGACTTGCCAAGAAATAAGTAAACAAACCTGATAAAGCACATTTTCCACTAACTGTTATTTGCAAATAAGTATTCTGTCATATGCTGCTGTATTTGTAGAAGAGGTTGTATACAGAACCAGATCTGGTTTTCTACAAGTGAGTTTCTGTTCTGTATTTTCCTTTTCTTCACTAAACCCTTCTGTTGCAGTCTTTGCACTAATCTCTTGCATTTATTGATGATAATCCTTATTATAGCTAAACTCTTGCTTGCATACCCCATTCTTAAGAGGCTGATTATCAACATATGTAACCTTTTGCCATGTTTTCACACTTCTAGGGGACATAATTCATACTGCTTGTATTTTGAACTGGAATGGAGCTGAAGACCATGCAGAAATACATCTTTTTTTCAAAACTAACATTGTCCAAGCCCAGCTATGAGAATATATCACAGTCCCACAGGATCAGTATTTTGTGTCTGACATAGAATCACTGAATGGTTTGGGTTGGAAAGGACCTTAGAGATCATCTAGTTCCAACCCCCCTGCCATAGGCAGGGACACCATCCACTAGCCCAGGTTGCTCAAAGCCTCATCCAGCCTGGCCTTGAACCCCTCCAGGGATGGGGCATCCACAGCTTCTCTGGGCAACCTGGGCCACTGCCTCACCACCCTCACTGTAAACAATTTCTTCCTAATATCTAGTCTAAATCTGCCCTCTTCCAGTTTAAATCCATTACCCCTCGTCCTGTCACTACAATCGCTACATCGCCAATGGTGGATGTGTCTGCAAGAGCACAACAGGGATAAGACACAGGGCTCCTTCCCCAGAATATTCCCCCAGGCTTCGGCAAATTGAGATTTTCTGGGCCTGAAGTGAGGTCTTGGCCTTATGACTTCTAGCAATACTGTAAGCAGCATAAGAAAAAACACAGATCAATTAAAAAATAAAATCCAACTTAAGCACCACAGTAGAAACTGTAGCACCACAGGGCTAGGGATCGAAATCCTTCAGGGGCTCTGTGTGCAGGATCCTGAGCAACCGCAGCAGAAATAAACACCCACCCGAGCCCCCGGGTGAGGGTGCCATCCTGCCACCATGCAGGGCACTCCCTCAGGAGTACAGGTCACCCCTGTCACCCATGCGAGGCCTAGGAGAGAGGGTTCTGGTTGCCTGACCTGTGTTATGCCCACAGAGCTTAGCCTTTTGCCTTGCTCCTGATATTCCACTTGCTGCTCCTGCACAAGAGCAAATGCAGAGTAAAAGATGGAAACTGGAGGAGCTGCTACAGCTTGCAGGGATGGGGGACAGCCAAGTGCCTCCAGCCCCTCTGTGGCTCACTTCAGTGAGAAAGGGAAAACTACATCCAGAGACAGGTGGTAAAAGTAGGGAGGAAATTCCTGTTAACTCTCACCTAAAAGTTAAGTGGATTCTTTACTCCCCGATTATTTAAACTTTTTCCCTTTTCCCAGCTGGTGTTTCCCCTCATCTAAAAATTGGCTTGGCTTCCAGCGAAACATTTCCCTGACACTTCCAGTTCTTTGTTGTGGAAAGTACAAGTGGGAGGAAAGTTTCACAACAGTACCTCTGAAACCTGAATCTTTGCAAATAGTCCTTCTTGTGTTTCTGGTAACAACAATTTTAGCCCACAGAGCTAACAATTTTAGCACAGGGAGAAACTGTGACCTTTGCTCAGTAAAGTTGATTTTCCCCACTATTTGAGCTCTCAGCTGCTCTTGATTTCTGTATTTTAAATGGTATCCAGTCACTGCCACCTGGTGCCAGGACACGAATGGTCTGGAAAAGCCTTCTTTTCTCATCTGATGATGGCTCTTCTGCACCAAGTGTCATATAGCTGCCACTTTCCTCCCTAATTTAAACGGGTTTTTGTACACAGAGTGAATTTTGGAAGGAAAACAACCTATTGGTGGGATTGGGAGAGGATCTGGCCTTGTGCTACAAACAGGTGGGGCTGAGATTGCCGCATTAGCGGCTAACCTTCCTCCCCTCCTCAGCACTTTGGTCCACAAGCATAGTGTGAGACAGGCAACTATGTCCTTTGAAAAACCTCATTCACCGGAGATGGGGAGAAATGAAGGTTGGTTTACTAGAAATTACGCTTCTGCCCAAGGACCCTGGCATCTCTAAAGGGAATTGCATCCATTGTAGGCTGGGTAGTGACTGATGAAAATAAGGTCACTTCCAAGAAGCTGAAATTAGTTAGCTCTAATTTGCATGTTCTACAAGGGAGAAGGGGGAATCTCCCCGCCTCCTCTTGTGTAAGAAGAGGCACAGGGGGACTGGACAGCCCTAAAAGGAAAGTAAGGTGCAAGAGAGGCAGTGAGTGAAGGGACAAGTTATGCAACTTTAATTTAATTGAGAATTGTGTTTCAAATCTGCAGAAAACAGCATGTTGCTCCCCTTGTTCCCTAGACAGAAAGGCACAATTTTACAATCTCCTTTTATTGTTTTGCTGATAAGCAGGCATTTCACATTTCTGACGCTATACAAAATGTCCTTTAGAAATTCAAGTCAGTGCCATGGCCTTTTCCAACTGGAACATTAAAACCAGAGCCTGGCTGGCCAGCAAAGTTTTCACCCCATAACACAGTGTCTCAGCTGTGGCTGGCCAAGGTGCCCCAGCTAGAAAGCACAAAAGCCTGCTGAAGGTGCAGTCAGCTTCAGCTCCTGCTTCCACCCTCACCCAAACAGGCAGCAGTGCAAACACAGGGGAAACTTCCCCACCTTTGGGGCAAGCTGGCTTGGCATGCACCAGGACAACTTGTTGAGTACATGACTTTGTACAACCATGCACAACTTTCTATTTCCATTCTGCAAATACCGAGTGCTAGCCAAAGCTTAGTCCTGTTCTGCTTATTTTGTAGGACCCCTACTGTGACCCATACTGTTACAGACTCCTATTATAAACAGCTATAGAGTAAGCAAATCTTCCTTCTTTGGCAAAACTCCCAAAGGATATTTCTGTGTGGCACAGACCTGCCCGGTACCTCCCAGTGTCCAAGGAAGGATCAGGGGGTTACCCCTTCCTGGGGAAACCCATCTCCTGGCCTGGCAGTCCCTGTGGCCTGAAATGACCCACACGGGCCACTGGCAACTGAACATGAATTTGTTTTCGCAGTACTAAAACGAGCAACAGGAATAGCTCAATTCTGGTTAGTCTCAAGACCTGGAAGTAGAGCTATCAGAAATAGCTGAATCACAGAATATGGATCTCTGACAACAATAATATTTATGAATCCTTCCAAAAAATTGCTGAAGATGTTTTTGTTTATTCTGGGGGGTTTTTTAAAGGGTTTTCTTAAAAAAGGTCCCTGCGATATGTTTGTGCTTTGTTACTCAAAGGAAACATGCTTGCCATTTTTGCCAGCTAACAAAATACTTTCTAACAAGGCATTTTGACAAAGCTGAAAATATCCTACTCTGATGTGAGTCATTTTGGCTTTATGTGCACATCTTAGAAAATGGAATCTCAAAAAAAAAAAAAATCTCTTTTAAGTAAGTGCTGGCATGAAATATGGTCTTTAAGTGACAGGCCTGGAAAGGATATGCATATTTGTATTCTATACAGAAACGATAGCTATCTTTCAACCCACACTACTGCTTTGTGGGTTTTCTTTTCTTTTTTTTTTTTTTTTTAAACATCAAGAAGGAAAAAAACCCCAAATCACCTCTTTCCCAACTTTTGTATACTGATAAAGTTTATTACTACAGAGGTCTACAATTACTTTTTTTGTGTAGCTAGGTGACCTCTGCTGGTAGATTCTTATCATAACTGCAATAATTCACACAGGTACAGACACATTGGTATTCTGTTAAGTGCTGCCCTATATACACAAGACATAATACACAAGAAGATACAATCCCTGCTCTGAAAAATAGACTCCCACGCTGGATAGGTGTGAAAAAATACTGTATAACTCAGCTTTCTCCACACATAGATGTGTTACAGGGCAGCTTTTAGAGAACCTCTGATAAAAAGGTATGACCATCTCAGGAGGGGGCCACTGGTGTTTATTCAGCATAATGACCTAAATGTTCGCTATTGCTCGGAAAGCCCCTAAACTTCATCCTGTTAGCAGCAGGGAGGTTATACTGAGGAAAGGATTAGTCTCCACTTGCATTCCTTTCTTGTACTCTTTCTTACACCATCTGCTAACAGCAATTGTGGGAGAAAGGACTCCAGCTTAATGGACCTTTATTCTGACTCAGCACAGCTGTAGACAGTCTGTTCGCTATGATACAGCGGCACAGTATAATTTGATACTTTAAAAAAATGGCCATTCACCTGAGTGATCACAATGCAACTTGCAGTTAACAGCCTCGGTCTTTGTGATATCCAAGGTCATTTCTATTATTACAGCACAGTGCACGGAAATACCACAAATACCAAGAGAGTCTTATCTATTTATCATAGGTGAAATTGGCACGCTTTGCAGCACAACGGCTCCACGCCGGATCACAGCGATTTGAGTTCATCTGAGTTTATATTCAGAGGCTGGCTTTCTCTTTGAGGACCTCAGTGGATTCCACATATGTATATATTTGCGATGGCATCACCACGGCCATTTCTCAAGTGTCAGTTCCACACTGACAGCCACCGCACCTCAGCACAAGACGGCAAATATAAACACACCAGAAAATACAAAATCACCCTGACCTCGCCAGAGTTAGCGGTAGGAGCCAAAGGCAAAGGCTAGGCACGGGTCTTCCCTCCTCCTGACCACACATCTTCACACACCTGCTGCCGCTCACATCGCTGGACCCTAAAACACGCTGTGGCACGGCACCCTGCCTCGCCAGGGAAGAAAAGCAGGGTTATACCCCATCGTCTCACCGC
>NW_010128217.1:0-224 GCF_000699245.1 Pterocles gutturalis
GGCGGCCTCAGGCAAGCAGGGCAACGTGCTGCCGCTGTGGGGGAACGAGAAGACCATGAACCTGAACCCCATGATCCTCACCAACATCCTCTCGTCGCCCTACTTTAAGGTGCAGCTCTATGAGCTCAAGACTTACCATGAAGTCGTGGACGAGATCTACTTCAAGGTGAGCCTGCGGGCCGCGCTGGGCTTGCCCCGGGCCTGCCCGCGGCCGGGGCTTTGGA